>NC_142012.1:58563053-58745553 GCF_049901735.1 Notechis scutatus
GAACAGTGTGTCATCTGAGTATACATATCTTGGTCTTGATTGCTCTAAATAGCCTTATGGAAAGGTTATTGACCATTTGAGTCATGATAGGCACTATAAGTCAATTTATGAGCCCATCTAATGAAGATCATCAACATTGGAAGACTGAAACTTGGAATGCACTTGAAATCATTTTCAGGCACAATATGCCTGTATAGCAATAGCATTTAGACTTACTAAACGGTTTCATAGTGCTTTACACTACAACCCTTTCTAAGTGGTTTACAGAGTCAGCATATTGCCCCCAACAGTTTGGGTCCCCATTTTATCAACCTTGGAAGGAGGTCCATTGGAACTGAATTAATTCAGACAAAGTACTTAAATAACACCAGCTTTGTTCAAGTTATCTTGTTTACAATGATTCATGTTATCTGCTTAAGGAGGCCATGATGCAAACGGCATCAGGTTTGTCGTGTTATGCAATGATGTATATGATGTGTATTACTGTAATGAACTGATGTATAGTTAATGGACATTCAGGCAAGGTAAACAGCTTCTTTCCCCAATTAAACTCTTGAACTTAGGTTGCTATGATCCACCAACCCCTCTCAAAATTTCCATCAATGCTTCACTTACTGCAATGACCTATCATGGGCCCACTGAATGGAATTGGAAATGTGATATGTCTATAAAAGGGCTTTACTGTTTTATCAACTGGATGATGCTAAGAGTTATCTTACTGGGTTATAAAAAGAAAGGCAGAAGATGTTTTCAGGAGGTAGAGGAGAATAATTTAGGCTTGTTTCCCCTAATGAGCCACTGTCTTCCATTTTTGGAATCCTACAAGCCAGACATGACAACAATATGGGAATCCTTTAATTTTAAATGTTGAAGTTCTATAGCTTTAGGCAGACAGACAACATCTTTTGGTCACCATTTTGGTTTTGGTCATTAGGATATTAAAAAAATATATATCTTGAAACTCTAGAAAGTGTGATGAGAAGAGCAATAAAGGTGATTAGGAGGCTGGAGGCTAAAACATGAAGAAAGGTGGCAGGAATTGGGTACGTCTAGTAAGTTTAATGAAAAGAAAAGTAGGAATATTATGATAGCAGTTTTCCAATATCTAAGAGGATGCCACAAAGAAGAGAGGATCAACTTATTCTCCAAAGCATTAAAAGGGCAGAAAGAGGCAACGGATGGAAACTAATCAAGGAGAAGGCCAACCTATAAATAAGGATAAATTTCCTATCCATGAGAACAATTAATCAGTGGAATGACTTGCCTCCAGAACTTGCAGGTGTTCCATCACTGGAGGCTTCTATGAAAAGACTGGACAACCATTTGTCTGAAGCTCATCCTAAACAATGAACCAAAGTCTAGTCTTTGGTGAAGCAGTATCAATGTGGGAACTGTTTCTACACACGCTTATACAAGTGCCACATTTTCTTGGTAATATTGGCATCTTTCTCGTGGTATCTGGGGTAACATGCCTCGTAACGTTGTAAATATTTTGTGAATTCTGCCTTTTGATCAAACATGGCTTTGAAAGGGGTTATTAAAACAAAGAGAGAAAATTTGAGTGCAACTGAAAAGTTAAGAGTTGGCTGGGAAAAAACAACTAGAAAGAAGAGTTTGGGAACAGCATGGTGTCAAGAGACATCTTTGTTGTGCATCCTGTCAACCTTAGAAATATGCTAACCTTGTATGATGCTACCCATACCAAAGTTAAAAGCGGAGCAACAAAAACATGAAAAAGCCATAGGAAATGATACCCATTTGAAGCAAGAACAAAGTGGTATCAGCAACAACATTCATGTGGTGTTAATGTATGCAGAGTGGAACGTAGAACAGCAGCTAATGCAATAGAAGAACCACATCAAAATACATCTCAAAGCTAGCCATGGATGGTTGGGATGATTTTATAAACAGCATGGATTCAGGAACAAGGGACACTTGGGTGAAGCATGGAATGCACCAATAGAGGAGCTAGAGTCGTCAGGCAAAGTTTATTTAAAATAGTCAATTATTAAGCTCTCATTCTATCAGTAGTGGATTCTTACCTTGGTCGCTCCTGGTTCAGTGGGTGATTGCACATGGGCGCCCTAATGCACCAATCAGCTGAGATGATGAAGAAACAAAAAGCTAGGAGTGACCCTCCCACTCACCCATGCGTTTGTCACTTCTTTTATCCTCTCAGCTGATCATCGGAGGAACTGGTTTGGCCGTATCAGTAGGTGTTTTTTTACCGAACCGGTAGCATACCACCACTGCATTCTATCATAAATGTGCAATGTCTATGAGACCAGTTTGTTCTGGTGTTTGGTTCCTGAGACCATTCCAGCTTTAAAAGATGAACAGCAGGACAAATAAGAAACCAGTAAGGAGTGCATATCACTGTTACTTAGTACAAATGTCAATGGATAGATGAATGCCAATCATTGTCAGCAAGACACATCAACCTAGAGTGTTGAAAGATTGTGTGCATCAACTGCCACTCATATAGTATAATTCATAGAAGGCACAGTTTACATACCCACTTTCCAGGACTGGCTCCTCAATTACTTTGTGCCAGAAGTCAGAATATCACAATGAGATGTTAGAAGTGTCAGCTGCGAACATGAGAGTGTTTCCAGTCATCCATCGGGGGGGAATAGTGGGCAAACATTTTGAATATATATTAAATTAACCAAACCATGGATCTAGGATTCATTCTGGCCCCTACAAAAGTAGAGATAATTTTGGGGCATATGACGGTTGTGGTGGAGGGCCAATTTGACCTTTGAAATACATAAAAGATCAACCTTCTGTACTTAAAAAAAAAAAAACAGATTCTTTGCTGCATCTTGGAAAGCAGTCAAAATGCCAACATTAGCTAATGGAAGTTGGCTTTTGAGAGGCTACCATGATGACGCTACAAAACCATAAACAAAACTGGCAGAGAGAAAGAATCTGTTGGACATTTCTAGTAGTAGTTAGGAGAAGATTAAGAGGATCTTGGATATCAGGTGATGATATAGCCTGAGATGGTCAACATGAAGGAAGAGGACAATAAGGAAGATGAAGACACAATAACTTTCCAAATCAAGTTGAATGTGTTGATATCCTATCTCAGCCATCTTATAGTTTTTACTCAAACTTCATCCAGCCTCATATTTTTCAACGCTAGGAAGATAATCAATTCCATTCAAATTAAATCAAAGCCTTTATTGTCATTGTACATCATGTATACAACGAAATTGGTTTCGCCTCTACTGGTGCAGTCCATACAAGAATACAAGACAACATGAATCATATAAGATTCAAACAAGTAGTTGGGCAGGGGGGGAATTCCTAGCTAATTCCTAAAAAAATTCTAGAAGTCTCAACCGTGGTTTGTCAAAAGGCAAGTAGATTAGGTTTTTTTTCCCCTTAAGGAAGAAAAAGACATTTTGCTTCTCATTCAAGAAACTTCATCAGTTCTGGCAGGAAGATGGGGGCTATGGAGGGATTAGTTCTGACAGCATGGGGAAGGGAAGTTAGAAGGATATTTCTTTGCTGTCATCTAGTCTTCATATCTGCAGAAGGTTCACAATAGTAAAGGAAGTTACTTGTATACATACTGTATATTTTGGGGATTGAAAAATCTATTCACCATTTTACAGGCATTGAACTTTAACAGACATACCTTCTCCCTCATTAGTCCATTAAATCTAGGGCTTACTGTATAGGAAAGCCATTACCTTTTGAATGCCTTATTTAATTGCCTGATTTGATAGCAACTCTGTGAGGCATACAGGAAAAAAAAAAGCAAAATAGCTACAACAATAGGAAAAAAATAGTAAACCTCTAGAGAAATTAAAGACAATATCTTCTCAACCATCAGGTTGATGATGCAACTTTGGATTTTGTGGGTGATTTTACAATAGTTCAGCTGATTTTGCAATAGTCCATCCACTTCTACATTGAGGCCACATGGTACATTTCCCAATGGTTATAACTTCCAAAACCCTGTTCTCGCTTATTAATATTGAATGCCCAAGCTGTTATATTGTTCTGCTTTATTTTTAACCCTGTTCAATAGAAATATATACATCACTCAAAAACTCTGTTAATCATTGACTTTATTCACATTAGTGAATTGATGCTACAACTGTATTCTCAGTCATTCAGGTCATGGTTGTCCTAAAGGTGCTTTTTCAAAAGGCAACTGGACTTCCTTTGTTTTTAATTGAAGGCCTCTTGCTTCTCAAACAAGAAGCTCCTCATTCAGATGTTCAGTTCTGCTGAAGAAGCTTCTTGGATGAGAAGTGAAATGACTTCAAGAAAAAACAAAGAAAATCCAGTTGTCTTTTGAATTTTGGGATTCCACAACTGCTTTTGAGCTGTAATTTTAAAGGCATTGAAGCAAGTCAGTGAAACTTGGATAGGATAGGATAGGATATGGTACAGTAGGATAGGATAGGATAGGATAGGATAGGATAGGATAGGATAGGATAGCATAGAATAGAATAGAATAGAATAGAATAGAATAGAATAGAATAGAATAGAATAGAATAGAATAGAATAGAATAGAATAGAATAGAATAGAATTCGTTATTGGGCAATTGTGATTGGACACACAAGGAATTAGTCTTGGTGCAAATGCTCTCAGTGTACATAAAAGAAAAAATACATTTGTTAAGAATCAAAAATCATAACGTACAACACTTAATGATAGTCATAGGATACAATAAACAATCAAATCATACTAGGAAACAGTCAATATAAATCATAAGGATACAAGCAACAAAGTTACAGTCCTACAGTCACAAGTGGGAGGGGATGGGTGATAAGGAGTGATGAGAAGATTAATAGTAATAGTAGTGCAGACTTTATAAATAGTTCGACAGTATTGAGGGAATTATTTGTTTAGCAGAGTGAAGGCATTTGGGAAACAACTGTCCTTGTGTCTAGTTGTTCTGGTGTGCAGTGCTCTATAGCGTTGTTTTGAGGGTAGGAGTTGAAACAGTTTATGTGCAGGATGTGAGGGGTCTGTAAATATTTTCACAACCCTCTTTTTGACTTATGCAGTATACAGGTCCTCCATGGAAGGCAGGTTGGTAGCATGATAGTTTACACACATGTCTTCAAATCACCAAACTGGAGTCATCTGATTGAATCGGTGCATCAAACTGATTAGGCAATTCATCTTTAAATTTCAGCTTGAGGAGTGAATTGATCAAATTGCCTTCACATTTCTTTTAAAACTTGCACACCTGTGTTGAAGAAGAGATCCACAAAGTTTGATTATTATGGTAGCTCCTCTTCAGATTATTAAAATGACCTAATTTGGAATTGAGAACTAATTTAATGTAATGGTTAAGGCATTGAGTTAATAACCAGGAGACCGTGAGTTCTTGTGTCCCCTTAGGCACAAGGGCAGCTGGGTGACCTTGGGCTAGCCTCTTTCTCTCTCCTCTAGAAAGGAGACAGTGATAAACCATTTCTGGAAAAACTTCACCAAGAAAACTGCAGAGGCTGATTTAAACAGCCTCTTAGAATTGGGCAAGATTGAAGAGAAGAAAAAAAAATGGAATGATGTTTTGATTTATTTTGATTTAAGTATCATTTGACATCAGTTTAAATGCTTTTAAGAAGTCCTGTTAATTTAAACCAGTGTTCTGAATGCAAACAAGTGTTTTCCGTTCACAATGACAATAGAAAAGAATGCCATTCTATCTTGGTTAAAAAAAAGTACAAGTCAACTGTCATAGAAGAGAATCTCTTTTATTAGATGGATGTTACACTTCAACACTCCAGAAGGGTATGCAAACTATTTTAATTCCCTTATTTGTTAAGTTGCCAAAGAAATACACAACTCAGTGTAAGCTACTCCGTCTCATTCTTATTCTGTTCTTGATCCAGTGTCACAGCACTTATACACCATTCCTAATGAGTGAAAGAAACATGACATAGAAAGATGATTGCCCACAAAGAAACAGAGTTGTCCTATACTGCCAAGTTTCATAAGCAGGTTGCCCCTCTAATTGCTTTTGACATAGTCCTTCACGAATGTTATTTATCACTATCTGGCACCAATTTGGATAAGCGTTCCTTGAAAAGTTCTACCTACAAAGCCAGTGCATACATTAAACCCTTGTTCTTACAAGACTGTGATCTCAGAAGCAGATGGAATCAGCAGGTGGCTGTCAGTCATGGTTTTCTGAAATTTGTCCTCAAGTGTTTCGGACCATTAATCTGTTTCAAAGTTGGTGTGTTTCTTCAGTTTCCCACGTAGACATCTTTTCCCATACTTTGCTATAATTATCTTTTCTTGGAATGTCATAGTCTCTGCAGATGTTCTCACATCACCTTTGTGAATGTACAGATTTGACCACGCATATAGCAGTAGTAGCTTACAAGTGATTAATAGATAAGTAACAGACTTTTTGTAAAAAAAATAAAATATTGATGCTTAATACTCACATGCCATCACAAAGAAGAAGAAAAAAGAAAACTGACTTTTAATTACATCTAGATTATATATATATATTTTCTGAGGTTCTCATGAGTATTTGTATGTGGATCTTTGGTTGTTCGGGTTTTCTCCCACGTAATCTTACGCTGGGAGAAAACCCGAATAACCAAAGATCCATATATATATATATTGTTAAGTTTCGTGGGTACTTACATGTATGGCATTCGGCTTTGTTCGGGTATTTTCCCACGTCATTGTAGTTGTTTTACTATTGTAAAATCACCCACAAAATCCAAAGTTGCATCATCAACCTGATGGTTGAGAAGATATTGTCTTTAATTTCTCTAGAGGTTTACTATTTTTTTCCTATTGTTGTAGCTATTTTGCTTTTTTTTTTCCTGTATGCCTCACAGAGTTGCTATCAAATCAGGCAATTAAATAAGGTATTCAAAAGGTAATGGCTTTCCTGTACAGTAAGCCCTAGATTTAATGGACTAATGAGGGAGAAGGTATGTCTGTTAAAGTTCAATGCCTGTAAAATGGTGAATAGATTTTTCAATCCCCAAAATATACAGTATGTATACAAGTAACTTCCTTTACTATTGTGAACCTACTGCAGATATGAAGACTAGATGACAGCAAAGAAATACCCTTCTAACTTCCCTTCCCCATGCTGTCAGAACTAATCCCTCCATAGCCCCCATCTTCCTGCCAGAACTGATGAAGTTTCTTGAATGAGAAGCAAAATGTCTTTTTCTTCCTCAAGGGGAAAAAAACCCTAATCTAGTTGCCTTTTGACAAACCATGGTTGAGACTTCTAGAATTTTTTTAGGAATTAGTTAGGAATTCCCCCCCTGCCCAACTACTTGTTTGAATCTTATATGATTCGTGTTGTCTTGTATTCTTGTATGGACTGCACCAGTAGAGGCGAAACCAATTTCGTTGTATACATGATGTACAATGACAATAAAGGCTTTGATTTAATTTGAATGGAATTGATTATCTTCCTAGCGTTGAAAAATATGAGGCTGGATGAAGTTTGAGTAAAAACTACCCTGTTTCTCCAACAATACAGCCTCCCCCAATAGGAAGTCCCAGCATGTTTTATAGGCATGAAATGAAATTAAGCCCCTCCCCAAATTAAGGTCTATATTAAAACATGCAAAATGGGGGAATGGTGGGGGGCTTGCCATTAGGAAGTATTTTTGTTGCACAGATAGGATGCCCCCACGCGAGGTCAACACAAGCCGTCTGCCCGCCCGCCCAAAGATGCAACTTGCCTAGCCATTTTTGGCTCAAAAAAAAATAAGACCTGGCCTTATTATATGAGAAACAGTATAAGATGGCTGAGATAGGATATCAACACATTCAACTTGATTTGGAAAGTTATTGTGTCTTCATCCTTATTGTCCTCTTTCCTTCATGTTGACCTATATCATCACCTGATATACAAGATCCTCTTAATCTTCTCCTGACTACTATTAGAAATGTCCAACAGATTCTTTCTCTCTGCCAGTTTTGTTTATGGTTTTGTAGCGTCATCATGGTAGCCTCTCAAAAGCCAACTTCCATTAGCTAATGTTGGAACTTTGACTGCTTTCCAAGCTGCAGCAAAGAATCTTTTTTTAAAAAATACGGAAGGTTGATCTTTTATGTATTTCAAAGGTCAAATTGGCCCTCCACCACAACCATCGTATGCCCCCAAATTATCTCTACTTTTGTAGGGGCCAGAATGAATCCTAGATCCATGGTTTGGTTAATTTAATATCAAAATGTTTGCCCACTATTTTCCCCCCTGATGGATGACTGGAAACACTCTCATGTTCTCAGCTGACACTTCTAACATCTCGTTCTGATATTCTGACTTCTGGCACAAAGTGATTGAGGAGCCAGTCCTGGAAAGTGGGTATGTAAACTGTGCCTTCTATGAATTATACTATATGAGTGGCAGTTGATGCACACAATCTTTCAACACTCTAGGTTGATGTGTCTTGCTGACAATGATTGGCATTCATCTATCCATTGACATTTGTACTAAGTAACAGTGATATGCACTCCTTACTGGTTTCTTTTTTGTCCTGCTGTTCATCTTTTAAAGCTGGAATGGTCTCAGGAACCAAACACCAGAACAAACTGGTCTCATAGACATGGCACATTTATGATAGAATGCAGTGGTGGTATGCTACCGGTTCGGTAAAAAAACACCTACTGATAGGGCCAAACCAGTTCCTCCGACGATCAGCTGAGAGGATAAAAGAAGTGACAAACGCATGGGTGAGTGGGAGGGTCACTCCTTGCTTTTTGTTTCTTCATCATCTCAGCTGATTGGTGCATTAGGGTGCCCGTGTGCAATCACCCACTGAACCGGGAGCGACCAAGGTAAGAATCCACTACTGATAGAATGAGAGCTTAATAATTGACTATTTTAAGTAAACTTTGCCTGACGACTCTATCTCCTCTATTGGTGCATTCCATGCTTCACCCAAGTGTCCCTTGTTCCTGAATCCATGCTGTTTACAAAATCATCCCAACCATCCATGGCTAGCTTTGAGATGTATTTTGATGTGGTTCTTCTATTGCTTTAGCTGCTGTTCTACGTTCCACTTTGCATACATTAACACCACATGAATGTTGTTGCTGATACCACTTTGTTCTTGCTTCAAATGGGTATCGTTTCCTATGGCTTTTTCATGTTTTTGTTGCTCCGCTTTTAACTTCGGTATGGGTAGCATCATACAAGGTTAGCATATTTCTAAGGTTGACAGGATGCACAACAAAGATGTCTCTTGACACCATGCTGTTCCCAAACTCTTCGTTCTAGTTGTTTTTTCCCAGCCAACTCTTAACTTTTCAGTTGCACTCAAATTTTCTCTCTTTGTTTTAATAACCCCTTTCAAAGCCATGTTTGATCAAAAGGCAGAATTCACAAAATATTTACAACGTTACGAGGCATGTTACCCCAGATACCACGAGAAAGATGCCAATATTACCAAGAAAATGTGGCACTTGTATAAGCGTGTGTAGAAACAGTTCCCACATTGATACTGCTTCACCAAAGACTAGATTTTGGTTCATTGTTTAGGATGAGCTTCAGACAAATGGTTGTCCAGTCTTTTCATAGAAGCCTCCAGTGATGGAACACCTGCAAGTTCTGGAGGCAAGTCATTCCACTGATTAATTGTTCTCATGGATAGGAAATTTATCCTTAGTTATAGGTTGGCCTTCTCCTTGATTAGTTTCCATCCGTTGCCTCTTTCTGCCTTTTTAATGCTTTGGAGAATAAGTTGATCCTCTCTTCTTTGTGGCATCCTCTTAGATATTGGAAAACTGCTATCATAATATTCTTACTTTTCTTTTCATTAAACTTACTAGACGTACCCAATTCCTGCCACCTTTCTTCATGTTTTAGCCTCCAGCCTCCTAATCACCTTTATTGCTCTTCTCATCACACTTTCTAGAGTTTCAAGATATATTTTTTTTTAATATCCTAATGACCAAAACCAAAATGGTGACCAAAAGATGTCTGTCTGCCTAAAGCTATAGAACTTCAACATTCAAAATTAAAGAATTCCCATATTGTTGTCATGTCTGGCTTGTAGGATTCCAAAAATGGAAGACAGTGGCTCATTATATATATATGATAGCTAGATGTAAATAGATAGATAGATAGATAGATAGATAGATAGATAGATAGATAGATAGATAGATAGATAGATAGATAGATAGATAGTAGATGACAAGGGATAAAAGAGAGAGAGAGAGAGATGATAGGATAGGATAGATACAAATAGAGAGGTGATAGATGATAGATGACAAAGAGTAAAAGATAGATAGGATAGAGACAGATGAGAGAGAGAGAGAAAGAGAGAGGACAGGTGAGAGATAATAGAAGAAAGAAAGAGAGATACAGTGAGAGAGGTTCCATTTCTAGAGTGCCAAAATGCTTGCAAAAATATTGGGGTTTATTACCTGAGACAATGATTAAGCATCTATATTTCCTGATAAGTTCTACACTATTTTTGGTCCATTTATGTTTTTAAAACGCTTTGCACATGGGGCTGCCATTATATGCATTTTAGAGTCCACAAATAGCACAAAATGAAGTGACTAGACTGCAAGAGTATGCCCAAATTGTTGAGAGAGAGGGGGGGAGGGAGGGAGGGAGAGAGAGAGAGAGAGAGAAAGAGAGAGAGAGAATTAGTTTCGAGTTTACTGGGTTTACACACCCATTAAAATGCATTAAATTGTAGCAGGAAAAAAACACCTTTACTTTAGCAATAAGAATCAGAACAAACAAAGAGAACTTGGAAAAGGTATCTCAATGCAAAGGTGCTGATTTGTGCCGTGAAAGCAGTCTCATCAAAAGGCTTTTAAAGACGTTCAGACCTTAGATGAATATAATTATACTCTTAAAGGCTTTATGAAGAAAATTGCTTCAGCAGAAGGTCTTGGCATTAACCCACAAAGCCCGAACGACTCTGTAACCAGGATACCTGAGATGATCAACTTGAATTCTTCTGAATATGCCACCTGCAGGTATTCATTTAACATCAATCAGAAGGAAGTTCGTTTTTGTAAACGGCTCCCTTCCATGGAATACCAGACAGACTGAGAGTGAGCTCACTTTATTTCAGTCTTGAAAACATGTTTATTCATCTTGGCATTTGCAAGATGCCTGTGATATTCCGTGAGTTGTAGCCATTACTTTATAATGTTTTTGCATGTTTTATTGGTTTTATGGGTTCTGTTCTGTTTCAAACACATCATGATGACTGTTGTGGCCCGCCAGCGGAGCTAACGGAAGACTCAGACAGTGAGAAGGTTGTGAAGGAATATGGGCCAGTCCTGTAGTCTGGGGGAGGCTCTGACGAGTGCTTTGCATTGGAGGCAGAGATGGGATAAAGGCTGTCCAACAGTTATCAGCTTTCTTCGGAGTTGGAGATCAGTGAGGCAGAAGAACAGCTGCAGCCTGTTCCCAGTGTGTGTATGCACAGAGCTGCCAGGAGAAGGGAACAGTTAAGGAACAAAGGTCAACTCGGGAATAAAGGCACAGGTGGATGGGGAATGGCCCATCCTATAGGGAATAAAGAGGAGCGAAAGGGGAGTGGTGTTTGCAGGAAACAATTAGTTCATGTAATTAGTGTGACTATTTGTTTGTGACTCTCAGAAACTCCTTGCCAAGTATTTTCTTGTACAGCATTGCACTTGAAAGCTATCGGCCTGGCAACACGCTGAGCCTGATAAGGTCTGTGATTGTTATTCATCCTTGAAAGACTGTTTGCCGGGACTTTTCTGGATGTGAATGATAGGAATTCACATTAGCCTAATAAAAGGGGTTTTGTTGGGACGAGGATTCTGCTTCATGATTTTGTGAAGCCTAGCTCAGAACAATGGCCCCATTGGAGCCTGAGTCTATGGAGGAGGATGAGCCAGAGCTGGGGCTGACAGAGGTCGAGGGGACAGCTTCATTGGCTTTGGAGGAATGTGGGGAGGAGCTGGATGAAGCAGCTCCCGGTCCCTCAGGCTTGGGAAAAATAGGGGCAGGATGACTGAGAGAGGGACGAAGAGAGGGCAGGCAGTGGAGCTGAGGAGCAATGGAGCTCAGGCAACAAGCAAGGAGTGCCCCTTCCTGATCCCCGAGCATCCTCGAGTAGAAAGGAGGCAGAAACAACGCAGGCCAACCCATATATTTGGGAGAAGAGCACCCCACTCCTCTTCACAAGGCACACCTGTGGACTGAGGGGATGCTGCGGGGAGGGGCATTTGTCGGGAACAAATGCTAAATTCATGGAGTTTTGTATGCCATAGCTGATGTCTGGAGTTCACTGGATTTTTTGCCTAGTTCGTTTGCTTCATAGATCACATTGCCTTGTTCCCTTGCCTTGCTGGATTTCTTGCCTGGAAGCCATTGTGCTAACAGCGTTTTGCTGGACTACTCTCAGGCAGAGGCTGCTGGTGGTGTGTGTGAGTGTGTGTGTGAGGGTTTTGATCCTGGACTTGCCATAAACATGGGCGTGTTGTAAGGAAAGTTGGAGCAATAAAGGGGAGTTTGAACTGTCAGCTGACTGTGTTGCCTCTGTGCCTTGCTCAGGGTCATCACACATGTGGAAAATTTATTTCCATACCATAAGTCACCTAGAGTTAATTACAGAATTATAGATATATTTGCAAGAGATGAATAAACAATTTCTTTCAGCAAATATGCACATCTCAACTAGACATATTCTGCTTTGGAATGCTTAGAAATAAGCAAAACAAAACCTGCATTTGTAGTCAGAGGAAAACGTAAGGAAATTAAAACTTTAATCATCTTCCAATGCCAAGATGGACTGAAAGTTTCACATTTCACATTTCATTTTTGGGAAATCTTTTTGGTCATAAAATACCTGGCCTAAAATAAAACTCTTATTTCCACATCATTGAATGTAATGTGCATGTCCATAGGGATACTTTACATCTCTGTAGTGCAAATCTTAATTAATATGGCAAAAATCTAGCAGATTAAACCTTAGGCAGACTTGCAAATATTCCATTTCCAAAAGAAATAAGATTTCACATCTTTTTGAGTTAAAGACCCTTCTTTCAATGTATAACCTGAGAGATTTCTGCTTTGTTGTTAGTTGCGAAGTCGTGTGTAACCCATCGGGACCCCATGGACAATGTTCCTTCAGGCCTTCCTGTTTTCTACCATCTTCTGGAGTCCATGTAAGCTCACGCCTACTGCTTCAGTGACTCCATCCAGCCATCTCCTTCTCTGCAGTCCCCTTCTTCTTCTATTGCCCTCAATCATTCCCAGCATTAGGCTCTTCTCCAGTGAGTCCTTCCTTCTCATGAGGTGGCCAAAGTCTTTGAGTTTCATCTTCAGGATCTGGCCTTCTAAAGAGCAGTCAGGGTGGATCTCCTCTAGGACTGACTGGTTGGATCACCTTGCAGTCCAAGGGACTCACAGGAGTCTTCTCCAGAAAAAATTCAAAGGCCTCAATTCTTTGGTGCTCAGCCTTTCTTATGGTCCAATGTTCACAGCCATACATTGCAACTGAGAAAATCATAGCCTTGACTATATGCACTTTTGTTGGTAGGGTGATGTCTCTGCTTTTTAATATGCTGTCTAGATATTTTAAAAAAAACCAATAATTTGAAGAACTCTAATTATGATTAAAGCAGGAACTCCCATTTAAATGAATGATTAACATGACATGGCTGCTCAACAATCCATGTCTTCAATCAAATGGCCAATTGACCATTTTCTTCTTAATTGAATCCATACCTAGCTAAAACTACGTTTCTAATAGTGCTTTAAGTTCCCCATTGAAGTAACTCTATGACTTGTTTATTAGAGAAAGAAGTGAAACTAGGAAGGAAAAAAAACAGAGGTAAGCAATACCTCTTCTATAATTTTTCAGTAGCTTTATATGAGGAAGAGAGATATTACTTGGAAAATACAAATTAATGTTCTACATGTAATGAAGTTAGTTATGTTGAGTTTAGTGAATCTCAATAGTAGGGAATGATCTTGTTGAAGGCATGACTGTCAGCCATGGAAGCCATAACTGCATTAGCCATATATTTTCTTAGAAGCTTCAAGGCTGCCACAGTTAGTACCTGGGAATTTGGGAAGGGGGGATTCTTAGTGAGTAGTGGATTAGACTCAACAACATTCTTCTTAAAAGTCAAGGACATGTCATCCTGCACCTGGATGGGAGTAGGCAAAGGTTTGATGTTGGATAGAACGATGTTTGATTGGGCCATGTGATGGACTGATGGGTGCAGCGGATGGATCTTTGATTTCACTTGGGGAAGGGAAAACCCGGAAGTTTCAGATTTGGGCTTTCCCAGATGTGCCAACATAACTTCTTCAATAAATTCTTACTTGGATGGACTTGTTTCTGAATGCTGAATGAAGTTGGGGAGTTTCTTTGGAACGCTGACAGTGACATCTGAGATCAAGAGAAAAATAGGAGGCACTATGAATCTTATTTTCAGTAGGAATCCTCTTTATAGTTAAGCCAAAATGGTTAGTAGCTTCTGCATATGTTCTTTGACTTCAACGGGGCTGCTAAATCTCCAAACCTCTGAAGCAACATTGCTAGGAAATAAGTTGTTCTGACCCAAACCCTTTTCCAATAAAACAACCAAAGGGAACAGAATCCTTTTAATGAGTCTTACAAATCCCCAGTTAAAAGGCTGCTGCAAACTAATTAACTTTGATAAGCACAAGCCTTGCCAAAACTGTGTGAGGCTACCAAGAATAACAGATAAGAAATATTTCACAACACAAGAGTCTTCAAATACCAACTTAAGATACTGTAATGTCCACGAGGCTGAGTTTCAAAATGTCTTTGCTTCCTACAAAGAATGTTTGCTTCACAGCTGGGTTTTATCTTCTTGAAGGAGGGGCCATTACCTTGCAGCCTTACCTCCCGAGTCACCCGTGCTGTTGTAGCTGCTCTTTCCTACGAGCAATCCTGCATGCATGCGCACTTGGCACAGGCTCCTCAGGAACCTCCTCATCGCTGCTGCCACCCCCCACAATCTTTGAAGGCAGCAGTTCCTTATGGTCCTGGCCACTCATCTGAGTCCTCGCTCTCCTAAGCCGTCTGCACCTGCTGCCAGCTAACCACAGCAGAAGGCCAAAGCAAATCATGATATCCTAAACTTTCCAAAAAGGACTCTGGAGATTCTCAGTCATCCAGGTCATGGTTGTCCCAAAGGTGCTTTTTCAAAAGGCAACTTAATTTTGTTTTTCCTTCAAGACGTTTCACTTCTTGTACACGAAGCTCCTTCAATTCTCAACTGAAGAATTGAAGATGCTTCTTGGATGAGAAGTGAAACGTCTTCAAGGAAAAACAAAGTCCAGTTGTCTTTTGACAAAGCACCTTTGGGATTTCCAAAAAATAATTCCACTAGAAGCAATATCTCAAGAGGTTACATCCATAGTGGAATTTAAATCCGAACTCTTGACACCTGTTGTAACGGCATTGGGGACAATCACTCAAGTAGCAATAATGTTTTGCAGGCAATCAGTTCAGGTTGGATAAAATGTGGAACACAAGCAGTATGAGCTGGAGATATTATTGCCAGAATTATTCAAATGTCTTCTCCGATTTTACAGAAGGCAATCGTTGGAAAGAGCAAGCTACATATGAGTATCAAATTCCTTCCTTCCCATTCGCTTGTTCCCTAGTAGGGAAGATAAAGGACCAAAGGCAACAGCTTCAATACCAATGGAGAGTTGAAGCAGCATAATTTCCTTTGATGGATGTGTATAGATATTTGAATGGGATGCACATCCAAGACTATTTTACAAGCTCCATTTTGCACAATGTTTATTTACATGAGTGAAAAGTTAGGGCATGCAATTTTTGGGACACAACCTGTGTCTTTTCCTTTTCTTGTTAGCAACTAATATCTCTTGTAACAAAAATCATTATCATGTTTAACACTTCAGGCTGCATTTCAGTCACTTAATACTAAATTTAAACTATTCACAATTAGCAAGCTAGAACATTGTTAACGAAATATGCAATTTGATCTCCAAATTACATTAGCACATGTTTCTTCAAATAACTGCTGTGTTTTGCAGAAATGCAAAACTCGGAAAGCTTTGTAATATGCTGAAATGTTTTATTATTATTATTATTATTTTTATGCTGTTCTGCAAGGAGTTTTGAAAATTTACTTACAGAGCTTCAGACACATAAACCTATTAAGTGAAAAATTGCATGGCAATTTCATTTTTAAGGCTTCTACCCCAAATCCATGCTGCAGCATCCTAAATGTCAGCCAGTGAGGACCATTGTAGAACAATAGGCCAGCCCACAATCAGTAATCAACATTGAGACACGATAAATTATTGTTTCTATTCTATTCTATTCTATTCTATTCTATTCTATTCTATTCTATTCTATTCTATTCTATTCTATTCTATTCTATTCTACTCTACTCTACTCTACTCTACTCTACTCCACTCTACTCTACTCTACTCTACTCTACTCTATTCTTTCAAGATGCTTTCTGGCTCAGTAATTTCTTTGTCTTCCTGACACTGCCATTCTTTATTTATCCAAGCAGACAACAAGAAATAAATGCCAGTATATACCGTTCTTTCAATGTATAACCCGAGAGATTTTTGCTAGATAATTTTTTTAAAAAAACACAATAGTAATATATACAGGGATGTCAAACTCAAGGCCTGTGGGTATGTAGGGTGCTTAAATCTGGCCCATGGGGCCTGCCTGGAAATAGCAAAAGCCAGCCTTAGATGACTCTGGCAGCCAAAATGGGGCATGGGGGACCACACGAGGCCCCTGCACCCCATTTTGGCTGGCAGGGTGTTGCAGGAGGCTGTCTAGGTCAAAAATGGGGTGTGTGTGGGCCGCATGAAGCACCCCAATGCCCAGTTTTGGCCAGCAGGTTGCTGCATGAGGCCATATCCCCACCCCAGGCTGAACCATGGAAGAGAACAATAATGTTGATCTGGCCCTCGAAGAAATCCAGTTTGACACCCCTGCTGTAGTAGATACTGAAGCTGAAGCTCAAAGACTTTGGCCACTTAAGAGAGGACTCCTTGGAGAAGACCCTGCTGTTGGGAAAGATGGAAGGGAAAAAGAGAAGGGGACAGCAGAGGATGAGGTGGTTAGAATAGAAAAGAATAGAATTCTTCATTGCCCAATTGTGATTGGACACACAAGGAATTGGTCTTGGTGCAAATGCTCTCAGTGTACATAAAAGAAAAGACACATTCATCAAGAGTCAAAAATCATAAAGTACAACACTTAATAATAGTCATAGGGTACAATAAGCAATCGAATACTGTCAAATACTGTCATTGATGCAATGAACATGAATTGGGGAAAACCACAGGAGACAGTGGAGGACAGGGGAGGTCTAATGTGCTATGGTCCATGGGTTTGCGGAGAGTTGTACATGACTTAGCGACTGAACAACAACAAAAACAACAACAAAGATGCTATAGTGGTTGAGATGTTCATCTGAGATTGGGAAGTTCTAACTCATCCTTTGAAGGAAACTTGCTGCCTCGCTTGTGGATCCTACTAAAGATTTTCCTTATGGATATAAAGAATTCTCCTCATTTAAGAAGCCTCGATAAAAAGATGGCATCTAAATTTAACAAATGTGACCAGCCCTTGGTTCCCAAATGTGAATCAGAGATGAGGAAGAGAGGCAAGACTAGTATTATTGTTGTTGTTGTTGAAATAAAGTGAAACTGGAAGTAAATAGGGACTATTTGTGATTCTTTTCCTCTTCATTCTAGACTTGTGTATAGATTCTCTGTTTAGCTTATTGTTCAAACTTAAAACATCTGTGCACAGCATCTTCTCTGGACGCAACTCCAAGAGCTGACTTAAAGGAATTAGGAGTGCACTCCATAGTATTGGGTTTTTTTTTAAAAAAAATGTTTAATTCAGTGAATTCTATTTAATTTTTGAGAACTTTGAACTGATGTTCCACCTGAGGATTAAAAAGAGAGAGAGAGAGAAAGATAAAAACCTTCTGGAAAGGAATCAATTGTAGCTCAGTTTACCAGAAAAGCTGTACAAGGGAATTCTTTAACTGTTGTGCCTAAGTGGCTTGCTGGAACTAATTAGCTCTCATGTTTTGGGGGATTTGTTTTAGCTTTGTTTGAAATGAAACAACCTGGCAAATTAGAATTGGATGGAGATCTACCCAAGGGATTCCAGAGCCCCCTTACTTTAAAACTGGGTAACCTTATTCTTTCAGTCAGTTATGTTGACCTCAAGCCTACTATTATTGCTTTTATTAAATGCCCTCCTTGACGTGTGTGTGTGTGTGTGTGTGTGAGAGAGAGAGAGAGAGAGAGAGAGAGAGAGAATAAGGGTTTGCCCCTCTGTGTTATTAATAGTGTACCTTACTTCAGCCCCCTAAATATGCTTTAGCATATTTGCCTTTAGATAAACTTATTAACCTGAGTTAATAAAGATATTAAAAATAATGACTGTAATTGTGAGGCTTTGAGGAAGTCACAGATTTGGCATACAAAGTTTGTAGGCAAGACCACTATGGGTTATTCCTTAGAACAACATCAAGATTTAGAGACATAAAAATATTTAAATAGGTAATAAAACATTGGCAAGAAAACAATCAAGCTCAGAGAACATCAAGGACCCTAATATATAAAAGCTGCCTTCATGCAACAAGGAAGTAGTCATAATATTTCCTAAAGGTCTATTTTACCCTGATCAAAATTTCTGGTGAATACTTCCCTATACCATTTTTGGGGTTTAATGCAGGAGTGGTTTTCCATTGTATTTCTTCAAATATTTCTTCCAGGTTATCCCAAGGGTTTTTTTGGGGGGGACCAGAGAGGACTGTTGATTTTAAAGAAGGGTCAAAGAGGATATCTATATAAAGACTGAACAGCCCTCTCTCAACAGAGAGGGAGGAATACAACATCACTTGTCTCCTTGTTTAAAACACAGTCCTTTCAGCAGTTCCAAGAAGGTCCACACCCATTTGCACCACTCAACTGACCCTGAGGTCACCGATAAAACTCCAAGTCGCCTCAATGACTTTCAGAATGAGTATTGATGAGCAGACGACTGCAAGGAATATAAAACCTTCCATCCTCCACCATACAGTCAGAACTGAAGAAGCTTCATGTCAGGGCTCCAACAATTCCACCCCCATTCAAATCATAAGTCTCTAGCCACATCTCTCAGAGAAAAAAAAATGGTTTATTAGAAGTGTCCATGTTGGCGTTAGCTGGATGCAGCCAACACTAAAATATATCATTCATTTCCCCCTTGACCCTGGTCTTCCCCCACCTCCTGGATGTATATTCTCCAATGAGACACATCCATAGCCAAGAGTCATCAATCATGCTCTCCAGTAATATTCTTGCGTGCCAACAACTTTGGGTTGCCAGGGCGATTATCTAGGCACTTGAAGAATGCACTGTTTTTCCCCACTCCCTTTCTGCTGGAAGCTAAAAAGACCAAAGAATTATCTTTTTAGTTGACACTTCATGGATGAGAAACAAAATGTCTTCAAGGAAAAACAAGTCCAGTTGCCTTTTGGAAAAGCACCTTTGGGACAACCATGACCTGAAGGATTGAGAATCTCCACTGATCTTTCTGCAAGGTTAAACTTCAGAAATAATTAAACTGTTAGTCTACAGTGGAGGAAAAAAACAGGATGTATTTTCCCTGTCACGAAGTGTGCGCTTACAGAACCGGTTGTTGAACCAGTTGCAGCCTACTACTGCTTGTCAGTATGGTCAATATTTCTAGTGTTTTCTGCTGGAAACAATTTTAAATGCTAGTAAAAAAAGTTGGAGATTGTTTTAAATTGAGCTCAAAGTCCTGATAACTCTCAATATATCCTTGCAATTTCCTTGACAGCAATACAGAAGTTACTCATTCTCTTTCTCTCTGGAATGTTTTCACAGTTTCCTGGTCTGTTTTAAAGCACTAAGATTTCCATATGAGGTCCCATCCAGATATTAACCAGATCCAACCCTCCTTAGCTTTTTGCAAGTCAGACAATAACAGCAACAAGATAGCTGCAAATAGAAGATCCCCCATTGTGTTCTCATGCTTTGTCTTCTCCTTCTCTCCCTTTCCCCCATACCTTATTTGATTTCTGATTCTATGATGGAAGAAAGCTACCTCTGCAACATACTACCCTGTTTCCCCAAAAATACAACCTACCCTGAAAGTGATTCCTAGCTTGATTTTTACACATGTGCCCAATATAAGCCCTGCCCCCAAAATAAGCCCTAATTAAGATCCTACCCATTCCAGAGTGCATGGGTAAAAATTAAACTAGGATAGGGATGGGGGGTGGAGCTGCCCTACTACTTTCTTTTGGACAGTTGTAGCCAGGCCTCGTACACCCTGACACCTGTCTCATTGGCTCATTTCTTCTGCAGCCAGCAAGGCTGGCAAGGCTTTCCTGAAGGCCCCTGTAGTTGATAACATAGCTCCAGATTGATCCAGAGCTCTGTTATCGGCTGCAGAGGCCTTCGGGAAAGCCTTGCCGGCCACAGAAGAATTTGCTGAAGGCCTCTGACAGCAAAATGAAGGCCAGGGGTGATGCATGCAAGTGAAGTTAGTCAGTGGATGAAATCCGCCGAAAATAAAATCTGGTGCCTTTTTTGGTGTCAAAAAAAATATATAAGCAGGATCTCATTTTGGGGAAAACATGGTATATTCCTGAACATAACTGTCCTAAAACCAGACTATCATTTTCCTTCCACTGAAGTTGATATGAAAAATTAAAGTGCATTAACTTAACAAAGATGAAATACAATTGTTTGGTTCTAAATCTTACTCTGCTTCTCTTCCCCACAAAAAACAAACAAACAAACAAATAAACCAACTTTTTCACTTTAGCAGACTTTTGTGTTGCCAAGAGGGTTGAGATTTTAGGACATTTATGCAGGTGGATTCTATTTTTCTATCGTATTACAGAAGTGTGCTGCTTTTGAACAATGCTTTTGAACAATACAATTACGATGGACTGGAGAAACAAAATCTTTTGACTAAATAGCAAGAACAGTTTGTCCTCAACCTGGTGCCCAGTGCCAAACTTTGCCATTCCTACCTGCCTTTTTTTCCCCTCTGCAAACAGGGTGCAAAGAAGTTAACACCACATTTTCTCACTTGTTTTTTTAGTGCAATGGAAAGACCTGTTACCCTGTGATTTTTCTCAGCCAGTTAATTGCTCTGTGTTACAGTTATAACAAAAGTGCTCCGAAAAAGGCTCACAAGTTTTCCTTTCTCATCTCTCATGACAACTGTATTGACAAACAGGTAGTTCTCGACACAGAACCACAATGGATCCCAAAACTTCTGTTGCTAAGCAAATTCATTCATTAAGTAAATTTTGTCAACAAAATTCATTGGTTAAGTGGATTTTATCCCATTTTATGACCTTTCTTGGCTCAGTTGTTAAACAAGTCACTGCAGGTGGTAGGTTAGCAACAAGTTTTTTAAGTGAATCTGGCTTATCCCATTGGTCATGTAGAAAATCAGCACTCACGCACCCACCTAGAGAATGCAATATTTTGGGGGATATTAAAAAGGCAGGATAAAATATTTCCCCTAAAGGAGAAATAAAACAATCTTAAGGGAAGCGGTAACCAGCCCCAGTTTCCCTGTCCCAAGCAGAAACTGAGGAGGCCAGCTTTTAGAAATGCAGATTTGGCAATCCATTCAGAGAGTCTGGGACAGACAGGGAACTCCAAACAAGCAACAAGCCAAAGGTTTACAAGATTAACTCAGACAAACATCTAGGACAATGATGGTGAACTCTTTTGGCACTGAGTGCCCAAAGTGCACAGGGATAACCAAAATGCAACATGTGCATGTGTATTCCCCATGCATGTGCCTCACCCCCCCCACATGCACCCCATCTCCCTGCATGTGTCCTGCCTCTCATGCATGCGCAGCAGAGATCTGAAGACCACCTGGCTGGTGGGAGGCATGCGCACATGCGCAGTGGAGCCGAGCTGGGGTGACAGCAAATGTTCCCAAAGAGGGCTCTGCGTCCACTTGTGGCATGTGTGCCATAGGTTCGCCAACACTGACCTAGGATTTGCATTTCCCCTTTTGCCTATAGAGCCAGCCATGACCCCTACATGACCCCATAGGAATCCAGAAGCTATAAAACCCACCCACTCTCAACTCCATTTTGTCAGCTCTCCTAGAACTGCACACTATACGTGTGTTGGTTCTGTTCACAGATAAACAGACTCTTTCTTTCCAATTGGCCTCCATTTTATTCCCGGCTCGGAATAAAACTGGACCTCGGAACACTTGTCAGAAGGTCCCAAAAGGGGAGAACATGAACTTGGGGTACAGCAACAATCATAAATATGAACCAGTGGCCAAGCGCCTGATTTTTATTTTATTTTTTGTAAATTTTATTTGAGTTTTCACAAAGAGAAAAAAAATACAAATAAAATATCTTTTTTGAAAGTAGCGTAATCCCAGGTTACATTTCTTTGTACAGACACAAATTCAGGTTCATGCTCATTTTTATATTCTATTCCATATCTTATTACTATTTTACATTTTCTGCATAGCTTCTCCCCTCTTTTAATTTTCTCAATTTTATTTTAATTATCTCATCTCAGTTCAAATCATTGTATTTATATTTTTTGTCTGTCCTGTTTCAATTATCTATTATCTTTTCTCATTAAACAAAATTTCTCCTGTAGTTACTGATTGGAGTATGACGCCTTTATATCTTTTCCCTAACGTTGTAACATTCAATATAATACATAACTTCCATTCGGATTCTGCTTGGTACATTCTTAAAATACACACTGTATTCTTAAAAAAAGAAAAAAATATATAAATGTATATAATTAAAACAACATCCCATTACAATTCGATTCTATCATTAATATTATTATTCATTAAAGTCTTAACATCTTTAACATTACTTTTCAATTAAATATCATACTTCTATGGGAACAATTATAAGCTTTCCATAGTTAATTCCCCCCCCCTTCACTTATATTTTATAAAACATTAACTAATTAAAATGTTCCCGTTCCTTCCTAATTCAATTTTCTCATTTATTTTATTTCACTTATTTTATTCACAAACATTTCACTAAATTACACTAACTATTTTATCCCTCATTTTAATCATACATTGTTGCCAATTTTCTAAAGTTATTTCTATTACTAATATAACAATACAATCATGTACCTTTACAGAATCCCTTTTTCAGGGATTTTCACCAATTATCTCTAAATAGGTCCTGTTTCTCTATATTTTGCTCCGGTCCTTTGTAACTTCTTTTCCTTTCCTTCTTCCCTCTCTTCTTCTCTCTCCCCTTTTTACCCCTTTGTCTCTCTACCTCTATTTCTCTCTTCTGTATTCCCCTCTTCTGTTGCTTTCCAGTATTATACTTATTTTTTGAATTATTTTTCTTTTTTTTTTGGTTGTTTTATTAAGTCTTAAATTCTCCATTCTCTTTCCCCCCTTTCCTTTTTCTTCCCCACATAGAATTACTTGTTCATTAAAGATGGCTTCTTCTTTGTCCCAGTCTTCTTGTTTTGCAGTCTTTTCTTGTTGTTTCTCATAATTCCAAATCTCCATGTCTAAGAATTGAAAAACGAAGCCAAAAGAACCCTTCCCTTCTTGTGCATCTTCTTTGTACTTTTTACGTTTTGGGTGTTATTTTAAATGTTAATTTGATTAATTTAGGGGGGAGATAGAAAGGCATCATACTCTGATTAGTGATTTCAGGAGAAATTCTTTTTTATTATAAGGAACGAGACAAAGGGACAATAAAGAATGGACAAAAGATACAAATATAATGACTAAAATTAAGATGGATTAATTAAGATAGAATTAAGAAGAGTGAAATGTGTGGAGAAGCTAATATAGAAGACTTAGAATGGTAAATAAAATAAGTAATGACATGTAAGATGAGCATGAATATAATTGAAGTCCATGAAGAGAGAGATATCTGGGGCCAAGTTACTTTCCTAAAAGATCTTTTTTTTTTTATGTCTTGTGTGTTGTGTGTTTATGTTTCTGGGAGAATTAATAAAACCTTGCAGAAATATAGAATGAGAATAATGGTAACCAAGTCAGAAAGAAATAGATGAAATAATAATAATGAAATTGAATAAGAGTAAAGAGAAGTGAAGAGAAACTGGATAAGAGGTTTTTGTATGCTTATATGGAAATGGTTTAAAATAGAATTATAGATTTTATCTGACTTGTTAAATTTATAATGGAAAAAGGTTTAAGTATGTAATGGTTAATGATGATTTGTTTGTTTCTGAAAAATTAATAAAACTTGTTTTTTTTTTTTTAAAAAAAAAGATGGCTTCTTCTTTGTCCCAGTCTTCTTGTTTTGCAGTCTTTTCTTGTTGTTTCTCATAGTTCCAAATCTCCATTTCTAAGAATTGAAAAACGAAGCCAAAAGAACCCTTCCCTTCTTGCGTATCTTCTTTGTACTTTTTAAGTTCCATTTTCAATTCATCCAGAAGTGGTGCCATTGTATAAATTTTTAAACAACCACCCGATTAATTTTAGTCATTCAAATGCAATAACCAAGAATCCAAAGATCACCAAGTAATCCAAATACATGCAAGCTGTTTCTTTTTGCTCTTTTTTTTCACTGTCTCTTCCTGGGGTTCTACTGTTTAGTTACAAAGTTTCAGTTAAAATGTATCTTTTAGAAGTCTTGTTGAAGTTTTACTTTAGATTCTTTTTAATTCCAGGCAGTCTCCCCCCTCTTCCAGATCCTGCCCTTATTCTTTTTCTCTCCATTCCTGCTTATGAAAAAGAAAGTTTTTAATGTCCAGAAATCTTTATTATCCCTTTGGCATTTTGTTTTATTTTCAGCTTAATTGCCTATTGATGTCAAAGTGGATTTTTCCAATTTCTTATTTAAGTCTCTTAGTTGTCAGTATAGGGAAGGAGAGAGAAGAAAAAAAAAGCCAAACCTTTCCCTTTTCACTTTCCTTCCCTGCTTCTGACTCTTCTTTGGGAGCGATGTTATTTTTTGTAAGTTTAAATTCCAGGGTACCTTGGTTGTTGCTTTTACAATTTAACCCGGTCAGCCAAAACCTTCACTTCTTATCTTCCTCCTGCACATTCTTTTCCGGTCGAGTTCTTCTTTGTGGTGGCCATTTCTGACCACTGCTGCAACCGCCTTTGGGAAAGGGAGTAATGGCCAGCTGAGGAGGAGAGATGCGGCTCTCCTCGACCCTGCTGGTGGTCTCCCCCCTCTTCACCACCTCTACGGGGTGGTTTAGCCCCCAAACCAGCCGGCTCAGGGCGCTTCAGCGGTGAGCCCAGACAGAAATCGTGCATGATCGCAGATTTCTGTCTGTCACCAAAGCCCTTCAAACCGGAAGTCGCCAAGTGTCTGAATTTTGATCATGTGAGCATGGGGATGCTGCAAAGATTGTAACTGTGAAAAGGGGTCGTAAGTCACTTTTTTCAGTGCTGCTGTAACCTTGAACCAGCCACTGAATGAACTGTTATAAATACCCGTATCTAGATGAGATTATTAAAAAAAATGTAAAATAGGAATAATCTGACTTCAGAGATAAGAGGGACGACCAGATTCAAAAGCAGAACAGAAATTCTTAGACTTACAACGGTTCAGTGTGGTTGGAAAAGATGATAAAGCAACATATAGACTTAAAACCTGAAATATTTTTGTTAGGTACCTGAAAGTTATAGCAAAGAAAAGACATATTTAATTAGTCATGTATTAACCACAGCAAGAAATAGTATTTTCTCAAAACTGGAAAAGATTCCGATAGAAGAGAATGTGATTAGGAAAATGTTAGAATGTGCAGAAATGAATAGATTAACACTGGCAATTAAAGAAAAAGAACTAACTGAATATTATATGATATGAGGATTATTTTAACAATAGTTGGAGAAGAAATATGGAAATTAGAAATTAAATATATGAACATAGAAGATATATACATCTACATCTACATACATACATACATACATACATGTGTGTGTATAAACATATATGAATATAGAAGGGAAAGAGTTAAGAAGGGGATGGTTACAAAGATATATTATGTATAGTAGTTTAAAATAAGAATGTAATGTAATTATTGTTGTTATTGTAAGGAAATTGTATTAACCATAAATATTATGGCACAAGATATTTGTACCCAGATGATGCTGTCAGGATTCCGGCAGTCACCCCCATTTAAATCATAAGTCTCGAGTCAAACTTCCAAAACTTAAAGAGGATTTATTGGGAGTTAACATGCCAGCACTGCCTGGGTGTAGCCGACTCTGAGACACATCATTTATTGTCACCCTTGACCCTGGTTTCCCCCCACCCCCTGGATGTATCATAATTCGTATTCTCCAATGGGACACATCCATAGCCAAGAGTCATCCAATTTAGAAAAAAAATCCAGAAATAATAAACATGACGGTAGATGGCATGTGGACCAAGATAGCATGTGCACCAAGGATTCTTCTTTTGACTCTCTCACACTTATATCTTGCACATCTTTTTTCTGTTTCTGTTTCTCCATCTTCTTTTTTTCTCATTCATATAAACAATTTTTCAACAGCAGGTCAGGGCAATAGCAGCTGTCCTTGTAATAAACAAATTTGCACTGGCAGCTACCGAAAGAAGACATCAAGGCTTGGAAGCTTACCTCCCAGCTCAGCTGTTTATTTTGCCTTGCCCACTTTCTTCCTGGCCAGACTGTTCTGCTTCCCCATCAGACAGACTCTAGGGGGTCTGGCTAACTTAGCCTTACACCTCCATGTATTGTTATTGTTTCCAGGTTTCATTCCACAATGTGTCAGGAAATGCACCTATCATAGCTGGGATGCAAAAGTGTGAATAGCTACCATAAGAGATATGGAAAACTATCTGCTGCCATCTTGAGGCAATGGATATTGAGATTTTTGCAATGGAAACTGAGTATATAAAATCAAACTGGCAGTCAAAAGATTAGAAGATTGAGATGTTCTCCAGTTAGAATTTTGCATGGCAGAAACTTCCGTCACCTAGTTACTATCTTTGAAAACATTTATGGAATGCAGTTTTGGTTTTGCAAGCTGCTGCACTGCTCCCCCTGCCTTTCGGTTGGCAACTCTAAAAAGACCAGAGAAATATTTTATGAGTTGAAGAAAAGATGGAATGTTTGTAAAAATAAAATTAAAAAAAAAAACTTTTTTAAAAAAAATTCCGGAGCTTGGCAACTGGCATGTATTTACGATGGTTGCATCATCCCAGCGACACATGATCCCCTATTGCGACCTCCCAACAAGCAAAGCCATGTTTGATAACATGTTTTATCCCTTAATGCTGGGTTATGTGCATCTGCATGCATTTGTCACAGCATCGGTGAAACCCTTTTAAAGGATCCATAATTTACAATTTGGCTATATAATTTTTCCTGAAGACATAAAATACAATAACAGCCTATTGGTTTATCTTTTTTTTTCTTTTTAATATATATATTAAAAAGTGTATGGGCTTTTTGTGGAATGTTCTCTTTGAAAAAAAATAAACATCGGGGAAAAAAGTGTCTCAATCATATGAATTATATGAAACATTTTCCTGGCAATTTAAATCAGAAAAAAAAAAAAAAACTTTTTGAGATGTTGGCATCTCGGAATGATTTTCTTCCCAGTAATGAATTACACATTCAGTAAAAAAAAAAAAAAGAAGAAATCATTACACAGAATCTTTCAGCAATTGGGTTAATGTTAAATGTTTAAAACACTTATCATGAATCAGGAATTCCAAAACATATTAATGTATTGCACTTAACAGATCTCATGTTTTAAGCATTAGACGTAGAAAATAACTTGACTTCTTTAGTATAGAATTAGCTCTAATCTATCTCTCTCTATATAAAAGCCAAGTACCATTCAGTCATCACGAGATCTCCAGAACCGTAAAGCCTACAAACTTGAAATTTGGAACGAATGTTCCTCTTCGTTTCTAGGTGCTCACTAAGAAAGGACTTTTAAAAATGACCATCAGAGCATTAGTATTTTTTATATACAGTAATTAACATGATCTGATGCTATGGAGTTCTACCCTCCCTCCCGGGGTGGGATGCAAATATTTTTACTATAGGTTCTGTGGGCATTGCTAGGTAGGAGTGACTAGGTGGGAATGGCCATGTGACTGGGTGGGCATGGCTTCTTCTTTTTTCTTTTTTCTTTTTTCTTTTTTGGTGCAGCATCCCTCCGCTCCAGTTTTTTTTTTCTTTTTCTTTTTGCCTTCTGGGCCTCAGGAAGCCTCCGGGTGGGGTATTTTTTGCTCCCAGGAGGCTTCCCTGAGGCCCAGGAAGGCAAATAACAGAGCATGGGGGGTGCTGTGACCCCCCCGTGCTCCCCTTTTTGCCTTCTGGGCCTCAGGGAAGCCTCCTGGGTGAAGCAGTAAGACAGCAAGGGTGATTCCAGAACAGCTGATCATCGGAATAGCTGATCGTAGGAAGGAAAAAAAATTCCAGTTCAGAAATGTTTTTTTACTATTGGTTTGGCAAAATGGTAGCATTTTTTACTGCTGGTTCACCCGAACTGGGCCGAACCGGTAGAATCCACCACTGCCCCCTCCCCAACTGAAAAGAACTCTGTTCCAACTGCCAGTTGCCTCACATTCCGTTACCTCAGTTCAAACTGGCAAACGTTCCATTCCCTCACTCAGGAGCAGTCTGGGGGTCCTTAAGGTACTAAACGTTGGTACCTCACCAAAATGTCTACACCTTCCATCTATGGAACTGCCTCCAGGCTCAAGGAGCAATATTCCCTTATGTGTTTCAATCACCGACCACCACTGAGCCTGCATAGCCCAATCACAAAGTTTCATCATGAGGCACAGGTATCCAGCTGGTATATGATAAATCTAAATAGAGATTATTACTGATCTCTCCCATATGTGGGCTTCAGAACTAAAAGCCTTGGTGTAAAGATCTGATTTGAGGGATTGCCTGCTCTCTCTTTTTAAAATAATAATAATAATAATAATAATAATAATAATAATAATAATAATAATAATAATAATAATAATAATAATAATAATAGTGATCTGAACATAAGATATTCTCAAAAGGATGCTTGCAAATAAATCATTGTTAAGGGTTGCAAAAGTTGCACAGTTGCAAGAATCTGGGGCATCCAGAACAGAATGTTACTAGGTAGACCAGACCAGAAAAGCTTTATTTTTTATTTATTTATTTATTTATTTATTTATTTATTTATTTATTTATTCATTCAAACAATTATTAGGTAACAGGTATAAGTATAAACATGGTTATAAATACATGAAATGGATACAAATAAGAAAAAAAGAAACAATAGGACAGGGACGATAGGCACATTGGTGCGCTTATGCACACCCCCTACAGACCTCTTAGGAAAGAGGTGAGGTCAATAGTAGACAGTCTAAGGTTAAAGTTTTTGGGGTTTGGGGAAGAAACCACAAAGTCAGGTAGAGTATTCCAGACATTGACCACTCTATTGCTGAAGTCGTATTTCCTGCAATCAAGTTTGGTGCAGTTTATCTTGAGTTTGTATCTATTTTCTACTCTTGTATTGTTTTGGTTGAAGCTGAAGTATTCATTGATAGGTAGGACATTGCAATATATAATTTTATATACTAAGATTGAACCGAAGGCGTCGTAGTTCTAGGTTTTCTAGGTCTAAAATTTCAAGTCTGGTGGCATAAGGTATTCTGCTACGAGTAGAGGAGTGGAGGATTCTTCTTGTAAAATATTTCTGGACTTTGTATCAATTGTATTAATATCATATATGTAATGCAGGTTCCAGACTGATGAGCTGTATTCAAGTATTGGTCTAGCAAATGTTTTATATGCTCTAGTTAGTAGAGTGATATTACCAGATAAAAAGCTATGAAGGATTAGGTTAACAACTCTTAATGCCTTTTTGGCTATGTAGTTACAGTGGGCTCTAGCACATAGATCATTGGAGATGAGTACTCCAAGGTCCTTGGCAAAGTTTTTGTCATCAACAAGGTCTTGACTATTCAGCTTGTATTTTATTTTTTTTATTTTTTTTGCCAATATGTAAGATAGAGCATTTATTTGTTGAGATTTGAAGTTGCCATTTGTTTGACCATTCTGACACATAGTTGAGGTCTTTTTGAAGGGTAGCAGCATTGTCAGTGGTGTTGAATAGCTTTACATTGTCAGCGAAGAGAACGCAGTTGCTCTTAATATAATCACAGAGTCATTAATATAGAGTATGAAGAGAGTTGGTCCTAGAACACTGCCTTGTGGGACACCACTGTTGACAGGATTTGATAGGACACTCCCAATTTTGACCATTTGTTGCCTGTTTGACAGGAATGCTTCTATCCAGTTATGCAGGTATCCAGACATACCATAAGATCTTAGTTTTAGGAGTAGTTTGTTGTGTACCACTGAATCAAAGGCTTTACAGAAGTCTATGTAGATTGTGTCTATTGCTTTGCCCTGATCGAGTTGTGTAGTCCACATGTTTTTACAGTGCAAGAGTTGCAGATTACAGGACAGTTTCCTCCTGAAACCAAACTGTTTGTTAGAGAGTAGATTGTTTGTCTCTAAGTGGAGGATAATGGATTGGTTAATAATTGATTCCATGACTTTACAGATGACGCAGCATAAAGAGATTGGTCTGTAATTTTCAACTAGGCTGGAGTCTCCCTTTTTGAAGATGGGAATGGCCCTGGCTTGTGACCATAGTTTAGGCAAGGAGCTGGTCCTGAAAGATCTTTCAAAGATTATGCTTAGAGGTTCGGCTATGGCAGTGGATCACTTTTTTAAGAAGTAGGCACATATTCCATCCGGTCCAATAGATAGAGATGGTTTTAGATTGCGCAGTGCTTTTTCAATAATGTCTTCTGTAAAATCGCTATGTATTAGAGCATTGTAGTTGTCTGTGGTTTGACTAGGAAATATTGGGCATGATCCATTGCTGTTTACAAATACTGAGCCAAAGAATGTGTTGAAGAGGTTGGCTTTAATGGTGTCATCGTTGCAGTCTTTACCATTTGGTTCTTTTAGGGGTGGGATATAATGTATAGTTGCCCTGAGTTGGCTGAAAGATGGGTGCCTATCTACAATTTTTAAATGGATTAATTTTAAAAATGCTAACATAAAGCTACATCAATGGAATCTTTCTGTTGTGAACGAAAGAAATGTAATTAATAAAGATTCATTTGCCTAGCAGGATCATAATCCTGCACGTCCTATTGGCCCATATAATGGCAAGTTATGATTGGTTCATTCCGAGCAATCTGACTGGCTGTTGGCGGGCCGCGCCAAGATTCAAACGCTATAACACTATCCATTGGTTATCCGGATAGCAGCTTACTCTATAAAAGAGTGACTGCTAGCCGGGGGTTTTTGTCTCTGTTATGCTCGTGAATAAAGAGCTGAAGTTCACGGTTTACAGTCTGGTCTCCGTTCATTAAACCCATGCCTCAAACTTAACACTTTCAAGTTTGAAAATATTTATCTCTGTCACATTCACAGCCTGAGAATTTAGGGAGACTCCCTTCTGAACTTCTTGCTTTGTCCTTTATCCAGTTGTAGGCTATGCCCTTTCTTATCTGATTAGTCCCATAGGCAGCATCTCCTTGCATCATCCCCCAAGGTCTTTCGTACATACCATTACAGAGGATCAAAAAAAGAGAGAGAGCATAGAGTCCATCTTGATATTCTGACTCTCCTCTGCAGATTCTTCTGGCTAAAATTCCGTATTATCTAATTATTGAAATGTGGTTTTAGCAGTGGTGGGATTCCATTGTTTTTACTATTGGTTCTGTGGGCATGGCTAGGTGAGCATGGCTAGGTGAGCATGGTTAGGTGGTCATGGCCTGGTGGTCATGTGACTGGGTGGGTGTGGCTATGTGGTGGGTTTTTTCCTTTTCATAGCACCCTCCTCCAGTGCCCCATTTTTTTGCCTTCTGGGCCTCAGGGGAAGCCTCCTGGCGAGGTAAGTACAATAGCGAGGGGGAGATCAGCTGTGCTGCACGTTTTAGATTAGCTAGAAAGCAGGAAATCTGATGTTTTCCAACTTTCTAGTTCATCTAAATCGCGTGGCATAGCTGATCGTCAAAAATACCAGTTCGGCCAAACCAGTAGCATTTTTTTTTTACTACCAGTTCAGCTGAACTGGTAGCATTTTTTACAACCTGTTCTCCCCAAATGGGTTGAACTGGTAGAATACTGAGTTTTAGACTCCATAGAGTGGTGGTCTAGTGGTGAAGTTGTTCGCTTCCCATTCAGAAGATTGATTGTTCAATCCTAGGTAGTGGCAGATATTTATCTCCTAGGGTGCAAAGAAAAAATAACTGCTGCGAACTCCATGTAGGCATCAGGGAGAGCACCCTGCCAGTAAATGCTCAGCTCCTTTCAGTTTCCCAGACTCTATGCCAAATTAAGGGATTACAGGGTCATAAAAAACAGGAGTTATTAGACTCCATTATTCTTATTGGTTTTTCTTTTATACATGTGTCTGTATGTTTGTGTGTGTGTGTGTGTGTGTGTGTGTGTGTGTGTGTGTAATACTTTTTTATTCAACATTTTGTTTGTGTCTGGCCTTAAGGGCTGTAATAAAATTAGAAAAAGAAAAAAGAAATGTGCCAAAGCAAGGCACCTAACACATTTGTACATTTTCATTATATTTTAAATATTCTTCCAGGATTTTCTAAACAGCCTTTTAAAGATTGCCCACAGCTTTTTCCCACAACAATAATACTTTTTTCTGATAATGCAGTTAAAAGGAATGCCTGATAAAAGAAGTGTCTTACAATCTTTGCAAAGTGATGGTCCATATATAATGTTTCGATTTGGTTAAGGAGATTTTAGGGAATATACAATGGACCTACAATATTTTTCTTTTTGTAAGGTTTTTGTAGTCCTTTCTTACTGGATACTCAGAACATAGACAAGTAATTATCTCCAGATTGGGGAGCGATAGAACAGAAAAGTTTGAAAGAAGCAATTTATGTAAAATATAGTGATCTTATACTTTTTCTGAAAAGTATTTAGATCTTGGTGTTAATTAAAACTCAGAAATAACCCCACAGTTGGTTAACTCAAATTCTCTACTGACCGTCTGTTTATTATCTTACATACAAATCTTGTTATCCTGTTTTGTTGCACTCCATAAATGGTGTGAGCTTGACACTGGAAATATAAAGAATAGGACATTGAATATTTGCCTGGCTTTAAAACAAAACAAAACATTGAAATGTCTCTCTAACGGGGGAAAAATATTATCGCACAACTATTCAAGAAAGAATAATTTAGCAAAATTCTTGGTTGTATAATTTGGTTCCTGTTATTGCTGTTCACATATAAACCTCTTTTTAGAGGAGGAGAGCATCCTCAAATTTCCTTTTCCAAAAATAAGGAACAAATCACTTGCATGTCTACAAGGTCATTAGATAAAAGATAATGTATAGTCAGGGGATGTGGTGTCTCAGTGGCTAAGACACTGAGCTTGTTGATTTAAAAAAGTCAGCAGTTTGGTGGTTTGAATCCCTATCGCTGCATAAAGGAGTGAGCTCCCATTACTTGTCTCAGCTTCTACCAACCTAGCAGTTCGAAAGCATGTTAAAAATGCAAGTGGAAAAGTAGGGACCACTTTGGTGGGAAGGTAACAGTGTTCCATATGCCTTTGACTTTTAGTCATGCTGGCCACATGACCACGGAGACATCTTCGGACAGTGCTGGATCTTCGGCTTTGTAACGGAGATGAACAGTGCCCCCTAGAGCCAGAAACAACTAGCACGTATGTGCGAGGGGAACCTTTACATTTAAAGTCATTGTTATGTTCATTTTTGGAGCAAAATGCTATCCCTACTCAGCAGTGGTTTTAGCCAGTGAATAAACAATATTTAACAATTAACAGAACAGAATAACAGAGTCGGAAGGGACCTTGGAGATCTTCTAGTCCAACCCCTTGCTCAAGCAGGAGACCCTATACCAGTGGTCCCCAACCTTTTTGTACCAGGGACCAGTTTCAAGCACAAACACTTTTTCAAGGACCGGGGAGAATCCGAGTTTGGTGGTTTTTGCTTGCAGACGTTTCATTACCTGACTAGGTAACATCTGATGTTGTTACCTAGTTGGGTAATAAAACTTCTGCCAGCAAACCACCAAGTTCAGGGAGCGCCTCGGCCCTGCCTCCCTCAGCCCCATCCCTCAGGTGTCTCCCTCCCTCCCTCAGGTGTCTGCCTTGTTCCTCTCTCAGTCGCTCTCTCGCTGCTCCACCAGCCCAGGAAGAAACTGCTTCAAAGAAGCCGGGGGTGCCTTGCCTTCGTTTCGAGCAGCTCCGGCTGATAAAAAGAGGCGAATAGTTATTATTCTCAGCCGAAGCTGCTCCCAAACAACCAGACAGGCAGGCAGGCAGAACGGAGCACTGGATTGAAGCACGCGTGGGCGGGCGGGGGGGGGTAAACGGGTGCTTCGGAGGAGCTGCGGCGACAGGAAAAGCCACCCCACAGGAAAAGCCACCCCACAGGAAAAGCAGTTTCTTCCTGGGCTGGTGGAGCAGCGAGAGAGCGACTGAGAGAGGAACGAGGCGGGAGGAAACCGAAGCTGCTGAGCCAGAGAGCAGGACAGGCTTCGGTTGCTTCCTCCCTCCCCTTCTTTCATTTGTGTCCTTGATCCCTGATCCCAGCAGCATTCACCGAAGGCGAAGAAAGCCGCCATTTTTTAATTTTTTTTTCTTTGCTGCCCGGTACAGAGTGCTCCACGGACCGGTACGGTCCACGGCCCGGTGGTTGAGGACCCTGCCCTATACCATTCCAGACAAATGCTTATCCAATCTCTTCTTAAAAACCTCCAACATTGGAGCACCCACAACTCTTGGAGGCAAGTTGCTCCACTGGTTAATTGTTCTGACTTACGGGAATTTTTTCCCCTTAATTCTAGGTTGGATCTCTGTTTGATAAGTTTCTGTCTACACATTTGATCTATACGTTTACAGGAAATTCTTATGTATTGGGGAAGGAGAAAAATGACAAGATAACATGGCAGAGTAGAACATCCGTAAATGGCCTTTAGTTCTGTTGGGTGGCTTTGTAAGAAGATGCAATAGTAAGGAAAGAATGCCAGAGTTTTAGGCTAGGCTGGGAAGCTAAATAGAACTTTTTTGTAAAGTTTCTTTTTAAAGGATAGATCAATATCATTTTGTGAACAGTGTAGTGTCTGAGTGTCATTCATTTTGATACAAAAGCAATAATAATATACTGAGCATTACTAAATTAATCCGACTTACGTAGTCTAATGTTGTTATACATAACTGTATCAGCACATAATCCTTCATTTTTCAATTATTAATATTTGCTACGTCTTTCTCATAGTAGCAGCATTATTTTTGAGCACACCTAATAATATCCTTTTTCAAACTCTGATCTTAACCTCTAATATTCACTTTAAATGTATTAAGTAAAAGTATGTATAACAATATCCCCCAATTTCTATTTTTTGTGTGTATTCTAATTTTTAATATGGCCAATCTTAAGATTACTACATTGATCTAATGTTGTTATGCATAACTGCATCAGCACATCATCCTTCATTTTTCAATTATTCAATATTTGCTCCATCCTTCTAATAGTAATAGCATTATTTTGAGCATACCTAATAACATCTTTTTTCAAACTTTAATCTTAACCTCTAATATTCACTTTAAGTGTTGTGTTAGCTAAAATATGTATAACAATATTCCCCCTATTTCTAAACTTTTTATCTATTCTAATTTTAGGCCAATCTCTCTCTTTTTTTAAAAAAAGAAAGATCCTTCCTATCCATCATCTCACATTCTCTTGGATGTTTCACTTCTTCTCTTTTTAGCTTGCCTCCCATACTCCTCCCTTGGAAAAAGAAAATCTTAGATGGTCTACCACTTCTGTACTCATTGTGAAGAAAACTCCCTCATAAAATTTCCAGGGATCAAGTGGGATGCAAGGATAAATGTAGCAACCATACAAAATTCCTGCAGAACATGTATGACATGGCACCATTCTATTTCTTATTCGAAGATAAAGTCAATGTATGTAGATGGGAACAGTAATAAATAAAATTAGCAGCAGTTGGCTGCGAGCAAAGATTTACATTTTTAGTGTACTTAAAGGTTAATCTTAATAAAAAGCATTATGCGATGACCATTTTGCCAGGTTCCCAAATACCATGTCCTTGGCAGTAAGAATACTTTATCAGGTCCTTATTAAAATTGGGGCATGAAGGGTCATAGGGTATAAGGTTAGATTTCAGACCTTTACTCTGCTGAGAGGTTCTGCTCTCTTTATGTCTAGGCTACAGATTCAAAATTGCATAGAACGGATCTGTGATTTTCCTCACTTCTTTGAGCTAAGCTCCAAAGTTTGCTTCCAAACGTTTACTTTTAATGAGAACATGTTAAAAAAAATTGTGACATAGAAAAATTTTCCAGTTACATCTTCCTCTTGGGGAGGTTACTTGATAGATGATGCCCAGAAACAAAATCACAGGATACCATAATATATTCCTTTAGGAAAGACCAAGAAAAACAATCCTCAGTTGGGTAAATATCCATGAAGTTCCTCGGCCATCTAATCATGGGTGTCCCAAAAGTGCTTTCTCAAAAGGCAACTGGACTTCATTTTTCATTGAAGGTGTTTCACGTCTCATCCAAGAAGCTTCTTCAGTTCTGACTGAACAGTGGAAGATGGAAGGATTTATATTCCTTGCAGACAGCTGGTAATTAACCCTCTTTCTGAGAGTCGTTGAGGCCACTTGGAGGTTTATCTGTGCCCTAGAGGTTGTCTGAATAATGTTAATGGATGTGGAACCTTCTTAAAATTGCTGAAAGGTCTGTGTTGTAAATCATCTACCTCGCAAATTCTGAATGCAAGCTGTTCCATTGGTTGATTGCTCTCACCGTTAGGAAATTGCTCCTTAGTTCTAGGTTGCTTCTCTCCTTGGTTAGTTTCCATCCATTGTTTCTCATGTTGCCTTTTGGTACTTTGGAAAATAGTTTGACCCCCTCATCTTTGTAAGAGTCCCTCAAATAATAGCATACTGCTATCATATCTCCCTGAGTCCTTCTTTTTATTAGAGTAGACATACCTAATTCCTGCAACTGTTCTTCAAATGTTTTAGCCTCCAGCACCCTAATCATTCTTGTTGCTCTTCTCTGCACTGTTTCCAGAGTCTCAACATCTTTTTTTTTTATATTGCCGTGACCAGAACTGGATGAAGTATTCCAAGTGTGGTCTTACTAAGGCTTTGTAAAGCAGTACTAGAATGTCACTTGATCTTGATTCTATCCCTCTATTAATGCAGCCTTTTACCTAAATCGATTTAAATGCCACAAATAATGTTTGTGATTACCCAGGGCATGGCACAAAAGCAACATAGTTAGATGATCAGTAGGAGTCCCCTTCTTAGCTCCAACTTTGCCCCCAATATCCTGGTTACCTTCTGGTCTGGACAAAAACTCTCCCAGGAACAGCCTTTGGCTGCAGAGATTCAAGTCCAAAATGTTGTCAATGAAAACTTTACCTAATAAGTCCAATCAGAGCAAGAAGAGGTAATTAATTCAGCAGGGCAAAAGAAGGAATTCCAGACATGGAGGAACAGCAGTAAATCAACCTGGTTGGGAGGATTCCAGGAATACAGATAACCAAAGTCAACACAAGATAAAATCACATTTGTTCCCAGCAGATGCTGCATTCAGTTTGTATCTCTTTTAAACTCTCGCCCCAGGTGTGGCTAATGAAGGGAATCAGGGCCCTTTCCTCCCCCATAAGCCACACAACCCACATTGCTCTCTTCTCCATTCCTCCCTGCATGCCCTAGGATGAAGAGGTGGTAGGGCTGGGTCTTTCTCTGAACTCCCTCTCCCTTGTTCTACCTCTCCCCTGCTCTGATCAGCCGGACTTTCCTCTTCCCCAGTTTCCTTCACAGCCAATGGACCCACCATCTCACTCCCTGTCAGCTGTTTTTCTTTCTCCTCGAATTCAGACTCCGATTGGGGCATGACAGTGCTCTTGCCATTTCAATGAAACAATCACAAATGTGTTGACCTCTGAGAGAGACTTTGCTGAACTGCATTGCAAAACATTTATTAAAGCCATCTTGTTTTCTTGCCGATTTAAATTTAGGATTGAATGAGCTGAGTGACATCATCCAACCTCTGTTTCACATCACTTACATTTTCATCAATGCACCACATTCAGTGAGGAAAATCAATGAAGTTGGAAGCATTTGGAATGATTTCTACAGGACACGAGGCTTAACCCAACCTGAGGAAAATGAAAAAGTTATACAGTACAGTACTCTGCTTAGTTGATATTTTGGCAAGAATGACCTCTATAGAAAAATTTCTTTTACCACTCACCAGTAAACTATATAAAAGCCTTTACCCCTAGGCCTAAGTAATGAGCAAAGCATTTGGTGTAAAGCTGGCACTTACCTTCCCAGTCCACTTCCCTGGCATTATTTCTCTTTCATCTTGCTGGCGTTGGATAAGCAGGATAGTCCTTAAACAGGAATTTTTTTTCTTTTTGCAATTGCTTTTGGATCATTACATTGGAGTGAAGCTGCAAGTGCCATTTCAAACAGCGGGATGTTTTTGACAGGAAAGGATCCATCCAGGCCCTGTATAGCTGGTTTCTTTTGTTGGGGACCAGGGATCCAGAATATTTCTTGCTTGGAGTGCTTGGGGGTTTCCCTTGTTGGGGACCCTTAGATACTGTTTCCCATATACACAGTTTTACATGTAGATATAGGCACATATATGTATGTGTATGTGTATGTGTATGTGTATGTGTATGTATGTATGTGTTATATATATATATATGTATGGTTGTAGTTGTATTTTCACGCATTTAGTTCTTTAAGTTGTAACGTTTCAGCAGAATCTCATCTGCCATCATCAGGCTTCTGTATCAGAATACATCATCAGGCTTCTGTATACATCATCAGCTTCTGTATACATCATCAGGCTTTGTATACATCATCAGGCTTCTGTATACACAATACAGAAGCCTGATGATGCAGATGAGATTCTGCTGAAACGTTACTACAACTTTAAAGAACTACAATGACGTGGAAAATAACAACACCTACATTAGTACCCAAAACTTAAGAAAACATATATATATATATATATATATATATATATATATATATATATATATATATATATATATAATATAAAATATATATTTTCTGAGGTTCTCGTGGGTATTTGTATATGGATCTTTGGTTATTCGGGTTTTCTCCCGCGTAAGATTGGAAGTATCTAGGCAACTTTTCGATGAAGTCTCATTCATCATCTTCAGGCTTGTGTCTTCAGCTCTGTGCTTCTCAGTGTGTGTGTGTGTGTGTGTGTGTGTGTGTGTGTGTGTGTATAGATAGAGATATAGACTTACACTCCTGGAGAAGCATTCTACTTTCAACCACAGGGGTAGGCATCACCTCTAAGTACAAATAATAATTATAATAACAATAATAATAATAATAATTTTAAAAAAATTAAAGTTAGAGGAACCAGAATCAGTCCTCCACAATGGAAGGTGACAACGTCTTCTGCTCCAAGACAAATAAGTCCCAAGATAATTCAGTGGGCCCCAAAAAGGCCTCTTAGGCGGCGGATAAGGATGCCCATAGATGGCACCAAGCCTTGGAAAGGCAGTTGCAGAAATGGGCCAGGGAGGCGGACAAGATGGCTATGACACAACAATCGGATCAGGGCCCAAGTACATTGTTGGGGCCCTTGGACTTATCCACCCAGCCCAGACAGGTTATTTCTGGACAGCCTCCCATAGGCATATCTCCTCTAATGAGCACTGCCCGGCAAATCCCAGAGGCAACCTTCACCCCTACGGCCGCCGGTTTAAGACAGGAGGAGGGATTACCTGAGACTATTCCCATCGAAATGAGGCAATGGATGGAGATGGCCATACAAAAGGGCATTGCGGCTGGAGTTCAGCAATCCATCCAGACCAGACACTTTTCGGCTACTTCGGAAGCGGGATCCCTGTCTGCTCGATCCTTTGCGCATATGGGACATCATCAAACTCAGGTATTCCCCAATATTCCTGACATACCAGTCCAAGGTCTTTGGGAGGAGATGGAATTAGATGACCAGGATGTTCCCATGGAGGTGGGGTTGATCCATCAGATGGACTTGGGGTTGTCAGAGGCTGACCCACTAGAATGAGGAATGTCAGATGATGAAGGCCTCATTCCGGACCAACCTACCTTTTCTGGACTTTTTCGTCCGTACCTCTTTAAATCTTTACTGTTCAAAGCAAAGAACACTGCTAAACTAGGCACATCAAGCCCTCATCCATTGTCAACAGGATCTCAGGACGAATCCGAGGATCTAATATTCTCACAACCGGCTAATGAGGCAGAAACTATTCCTGTCCCTCATATGTTTGCTGAATTAGTACAAAATCAATGGGCATCAGCAATGCCCTATTACCACCTCTGATTGGAGATTTTACAGTATCATTCCCCTGCCACAACCACCAAGCCACCGATAGTAAAAAGAACCGATAGTAAAAAAAAATTGAATCCCACCACTGGATAACATGATATGAAACTTTCCTCAAAGCAGACATATTTTTCCCAGAACATCTTAAGGAAGTTCACATGATTACATAGTTCCTTTTAGACAATGCAAGAAAGGAAGATTTTCAGGAAATGGATATGTTTAGTCTAGTGAAAAGAAAAAGTTGGGTGTGACGTGATTGCAATGTTCCAATATTTGAGAGACTGCCACAGTTCTGGAGAACCGGTAGTGGAACTTTTGAGTAGTTTGGAGAACCAGCAAATACCACCTCTAACTGGCCCCGCCCCCATCTATTCTCCTCTTCCAGAGTGCCAGCTGATTGGCTGGGTCTTCTTTTGTTGCCCTGCACAGGAGAACAGACCGGGAAAGCTGGCTAGTGGGGTGGGGAGGGAAGGGGTTTTGCAGTATCCTTGCCCCAGGAGTGGGGTGGAAATGGTGATTTTACAGTATCCTTCCTCTGCCACGCCCACCAAGCCATGCCCACAGACCTGGTAGTAAAAAAATTTGAATCCCACCACTTATCTGGTCTGTCAAGTCATCCAATGATTACACCCATTGCCATTGTAACTTAATTCTTCCCCCTTGTTGCTGGTCATCTTCTTCTTCTCTTTCTTTCCATCTTTCCAAGTATCCAAGCCTTCTCCAGAGAGTTAGGTCTTCTCATAGTGTGCCCAAAGTAGGACAATTTGAGCCTGATCATTTGTCCCTCAAATGAAAACACTGGCTTGATTTGTTTGGTGATCCATCAGTTTGCTTTCTTGGCTGTCTCAAGTATTGCTCAGATGTCTTTTCCAACACTGTAGCTAAATGAGGTTTGCCATTTTTACCTCCAGTGCAAGAACATGTGGTGATCATTTTGTAGAGACAGGGTGGCTCAGTGGCTAAGATGCTGAGCTTGTCAATCAGAAAGGTTGGTGGTTCGGTGGTTCGAATCCCTAGCACAACGCAACAGAAGCATGTAAAAAATGTGATTAGAAAAATAGGGACCACCTTTGGTGGGAAGGTAACATCGTTCCATGCACCTTCCGCGTTTAGTCATGTCAGCCACATGACCACAGAGACGTCTTCGGACAGCGCTGGCTCTTCAGCTTTGTAACAGAGATGAGCACCACCCCCTAGAGTCAGAAACATATGTGTGAGGGGAACCTTTACCTTTAGTTGTCTACCTCTCTTTCAGAAATAAAATAAAAAGTATTGTGACATGATAGAATCTTGGGCAAGGTATTTCAAGGTATTTGTAACATTTCAATTTTGAAATCGCTGTTCCAGTCTTGTTCAAAATGTTTCAACATCATCCAAAATGTTTCATAAGTCTTCTGAACCTGGTCTTAAGCCCAATGGTAGGTTGTTTCGACTTCAGAATACAGCTAAGACAGCAACAGAACGCACATGCTAATGCAGAACACACTGTTTCAAACTGAAAGCGCTTTGAATTTTATAAGGGTTTGCACAACTCAAATATGTGAAAACCCTTAGTTACAGCTCATCTGTTTTAAGTCCTTCATCAATCATTCATTTGTAACTATGTCATAGAATATTTAACATACCTAAATTTGGTACAATGAGTCAGCAAAGTGGGTATAAGAAAACTCAGTTAAAAAAACAAAACAATGCAGGATAGTTATTAACCATGCAAATTGTGATGAATAATCAATCAGCGATACAAATCTTTTTAGCTTTCAATAGATCTCCACATTTCTAAAAGGTCAGTAGAGATGCCCTTCCTTAGATTTTAAAAGGAAATATAAAATAAGGCATGGTATAATAAGGAATAATAGCCATTCATGAGGTGACTTGTATTTTCGTTTTGCTTTCTTTCTGTTAGACTTGTATCCTGAATAAAATAAGTGTCTGCACAAATTAAAAAAAAAACATTAAAAAGGGGTACCTTTTCTAGAATAATGAAGAACACACAATCCTTTGTGTGTCCCATTCAAATTAGCTGAAGAAGAACACAATCTCCTGACTTTGCTGTCACTCATTTTGCCAGATTTGCCAAGGCAAATTTCTCAACAGCTTCCAGCCTGATATATTTTCATAATTAATCTGTCAGTTAAACCAATGAACTTTGCCTTCGGAAATCAAGGGTACCACTGATGCTAATAACTATCATATAACCTTAACCTCATTTAAAAAAAAAAAAAAAAAGTCTTTATGGTCCGCTTGACTTGGGAGTATCTTCCCTCAATTGCTACTAATGATATCTGCTCACTTTTCAGCACCAGAAAAGAGCTTTCTAATGTGAAAAGAAAGAGTCACTGAAGGTGACTCAGTGACTTCTCAGTAGCAGTTCCTTTGGCTGAAGCACTTTCCAGTCCTGATTATTTGAAGATGAAAAAGATGAGCTGCAATTATATTAGGGCTTCTCACCCAACCCACCACCAAACTATCTAGTCAATACAACAATTTCTCTCCCACTGGCCAGTACTGCAAATACTTAATAAACTTACCATTAATTTCCCTATTACTTTTCATTTAAGTTGCACCAGGCTCCTGGACACAGAGTGATTTAAACTCCATTTATAAAAGTGTTTCAGGTTTAAGGAAGAATTGTGATCGGTTGCTAGATTCTTGCTTGAGGGGAAGATTAATTTCGGGGAAAGTAATTGCAAACTGCTAATTCATCTTTTTTCCCCCCCTAAATGGAAAGGTTCATGTTTTATTTAGACTTGGAGGGAGTGATAAGGCACTTTTAAGTGGGATGCTTGCTAATCACAAAATAACACATTCAGGAAAAAAATGAAAAGCATTCAGCTCATGATTATTCTCCGATAAGCAGTCTGTGCATGACAACTCAATGCTTGCTCTCCATCCAGTTCAAAGTCATTTCTCTTCCAACTGTCAGAGATGGGAGGAAATCCCAAAGAGGCAGCTTAGCAGAAAACCAGCAGCACAGAGAAAAGGCCAGCCCAGAGTTTGCAATTTGTTAAAAACAGATGAGATCTCACGGATTCCTCATTGCTTAATCCATTCAAGCTCACAACTGCAATTCTACCTTCTTGAGTTTTTGCAGTGCCATTATACTGTCTAAGGCACGGATGTCAAACTTGATTTCATTGATGGCCGCCTCAGGGTTGTGTTTGAACATGGTGGGGGAGGGGCAGGGGGTCATGGCCAGCTTGACGTCCAGTGGTGAGATTCAAAAAATTTTACTACCAGTTCTGTGAGCATGGCTCGGTGGGTGTGGTGTGGCTTGGTGGGCATAGGTTTAATTTTTAAAAAATTTACATAGCAAAGCCTGTGTGGTTCAAACACAAGGAATAACGTTTTGTGCTGAAGCTTTTATACACATTAGCAATTACTGAGTAATTCTAGCTGTTTCACATCCCTCTGTGATGGCTGGCAATGATAGTAACTAATAAGGTGACCAACTTTTTTACAATGAAAAGGAGGACACAAATAAATTGAAGGAAAAAAACAAAGCCACTTGAGCACAGCGCACTCTTGCGCGCGGCACACTCTCTCAAAACAATTCTCCTGTGTGGAGCGCATGCGTCTCATAATTGCATCTCGCCACACAGTACTGAGCCTTGATGAATCGTCATGTCAAATACAAATATGTCACATCACACACAACGGAACGGCTCGGCATCGATCAAATATGGAGATTTACAGATTAGTCTTCAAATATCAAAAAGGAGGATATGGAGGAGGACGCTTTTTGAGGGAGGACAGAACTTACAAAAGGAGGACTGTCCTCCCTTATAACTAAGGAAGAACGGAGAGGTTAAAGGGGGAAAAAAAGACATTTTTTTCTTCTGTGACCTCTTACATTGGATAAAGACCATTATTGAGAGCACCCCACTGTGAGAGTGCAGGGACCAGTGGTGGGATTCAATTTTTTTTACTACTGGTTCTGTGGGCATGTCTTGGTGGGCGTGGCAGGGAAAGGATACTGAATGCCCATTCCCTCCCCACAGCACTAACCTGCTTTCCAACTCTGTTCTCCTGTGCAGGGCAACAAAAGAAGACCCCGCCAATCAGATGGGACTTGGGAGGTGGAGAATAGATGGGGGCGGGGCCAGTCAGAGGAGGTATTTGCCGGTTCTCCAAACTACTCAAAATTTCCGCTACTGGTTCTCCAGAACCGGTCAGAACCTGCTGAATAACCACCTCTGTTGATGTCACTCATGTTGAGGGCCCCTGTGGTGGCCTGAGTGTTCTGTCAGTGAAAATGGGTTCCTAAACTCTGTTTTCATCTGGGACAGCCTCCTGCAACCCTCTGCCAGTGACAACCGAGCTTGGGAGGGCTGTGTAAGACCCTCATGAGCAAAAACAGAGCTTGACAGGGTCACATGCAGCCTCCTGAGCTCTGTTTTTGCTGGCAGAGGCAGGCCTGTCCTTCACTATTTCAAGGGCAGCCCCATGAGCCAGATCTAAGCACCCTGCAGGCTAGATCCAGCCCACCAATCTTGAGTTTGACACCTCTGGTGTAAAAGAACAAACTGGAGTAAAGATTTTGACACTCAGTGATAACAAATTAAGCACAGGCCTTTCCATTTCCCTTCATTAGGATTTTTGCCTACCTACCCCGTCTTAGGGTACTGTTCTTTTTTTAAAAAAAAAATATTGGTTTTTTAAAAACAAACATAAACAAACAAAACATAAAAACATCAAGCTATCTTCCATAGGTGTACATACAGTGTGCTGGTTGGTTTACAAATTGTTTTGTGCTTCCATTTCGTAGTCTTCAATTAGAATTACATTACATATAATCTCATATTGTCAATCAAAAATTAAATACCTTAGTATCATTATTAATCAATCATTTGACTATACTTTTATTCATTCATGTTTTACAAGATAACCATAATTTACTTAGTTTATTTTATAACAGTTCATATTATCACCCCAAATCTATCCTAAAATCATTTTGTAGATATAATAAGAAAGAAGTACATCTTTATATATTTATTATTTTCTAAAAGTCTACATATTTCATTACTGTACTTTATTGCCTAACCATTGATAGAAAAGATCCCAAATTTTATAAAATTGTTTATCCTCTTGTTCTCTAATTTTAAATGTCAATCTACTCATTTCAGCACATTCCAATATTTTCTTAATGATTTCCTCCTGTGATGGTATTTTCTCATTTTTCCAGTTTTTAGCAAATATAATCCTAGCTGCTGTTAATACATTTACAATCAGATATTTCAAGTCTTTGCTATATATTTCAGGTAAAATTCCCAATAAAAATATCTCTGGTTTCAAGTCTATATGTTTTTTTGTCATTTTTTCCAACCACATGTGGATTTTAGTCCAGTATTTTTTAGCATCCGCACAAGTCCACCACATATAGTAATATGAGCCAGATGTTTGATGACATTTCCAACATTTTTTGGATTTATTCTTGAACATTCTTGCAATTCTTGTCGGGGGGAAATGCCACCTGTAAAACATCTTATACAAATTTTCTTTATATGCTGTTGACATTGTCATTTTATAATTTTGAACCACAATTTTTGCCATTTCTCTAGATCAGTCCCATATCCAAAATTCTTCCCCCAAGCAATCGTTGTTTCTTTAACTTGTTCTTCTTCTAGTTTAATTTCTAATAAATATCCATACAATTTTTTAATCATCTTTTCATCAGTACCTGTCAAAATCTTATCTAAGTCAGTCAGTTTATCATAGAAACCTTCTGTTTTAGAATCTTTATCATACCTTGAATGTATTTGCGCATATGAAAACCAATTCATCTTTATACCTTGTTCCTCTAATTTTTGTATAGATTTGAGTTCACCCTTTTCATTCAATATTTCACCATATCTAACTGTTTGTTCCTTTTTTTTATATTATAGGATACGAAAATGCTTCAATAGTCGATAACCAGACTGGAATTTTCAAACAACATTGTCTTTTAATCTTCTCCTAGTTTAACCAGAGAGACTCCCATATATGTCGTCTAAAATACCCCTGTGTTTTAGTTTCTTTGTACCATAAAAAAGCATGCCACCCCAACAACAAATCATGTCCTTCTAATGTCAACAATCTAGTATTTCTTAGTGTTATCCATTCCTTAACCCACATCAGATTTGTAGCTTGGTAGTACAACTCCCAATTAGGCAAATTAAATCCTCCTCTTATTCTAGCATCTTACAAAAGTTTTAACTTTATTCTTGCTTTCTTACCTTGCCATATATATTTCAACACAATTTTATTTAAATCTTTCAAAGTAGTCTTTTCCAAGCCTAATTGGAATTGTTTGAAACAAATATAAAATTCTGGGTAATATATTCATCTTGATTGTTGAAATTCTCCCTATTAGTGACAGTTGTAAGTTTTCCCATTTTGCCAAGTCTAGCGCTATCTGCTGTTTAAGTTTAATATAATTATTCTCTTTTAATGTACTACATCTTGCTGTCAAATACATCCCCAAGTACTTGATCTTATTCATGACTTGAATTTTCAATAGGTCTGCCAGTTCTTCCTTTTGTCTTAATAGCACATTCTTTGTCAAAATCTTTGTCTTATCTTTATTTATTTTCAAACCAGCCATCTTTCCATATGTCTCTATCTTTTCTATCAATTTTGATGCTGTTTCTAAAGGGTCTTCTAAGATGAAAACCAGATCATCTGCAAATGCTTGCAGCTTAAATTCTTCCTTTTTGATTTTCATTCCTTTTATATTCTTTTCATCTCTAATATTTCTGTTTAACACTTCTAAAGTTAACACAAACAACAAAGGTGATAGTGGGCACTCTTGTCTTGTTCCTTTTCTTATATTAATAGAGTCTGTCAGTTCTCCCTCTATCATTACCTTTGCCGTTTGCTTATAGTATATAGCTTCTATTGCTTGAATAAATTTTCTAGCAAAACCCATCTGTTCCAACAGTAATAACATGAATCGTCAATTCACATTATCAAATGCCTTCTGTGCATCTAAAAATATCAGAGCCATTTGTTTTTCAGGATGTGCCTCGTAGTATTCCAACGTATCCAAGATTATTCTCATATTGTCTTTGATTTGTCTCTTTGGCAGAAATCCATTTTGATCAGGATGGATAAAATTATTTAAATATTTTTAAGTCTTTCTGCCAATATTGAAGCAAAGATTTTATAATCTGCATTTAGTAGAGAAATGGGTCTATAGTTCTTAATTTGTAATGGGTCGGCCTCCTCTTTTGGAATAAGTATAATATAGGCTTCTGACCATGATTTAGGTATCTTCTTCTTTAACATAACTTCATTCATAACTTCTAGCAATGGAAGATTCAATGATTCTTGTAATGTTTTATAAAATTCTGCCGGAAGTCCATCTGGGCCTGGTGCCTTTCCATTATTTTGCTTCTTCAGTGCTTCAGTTAACTCCATCATCGTTATATTACTTTCTAACATTTTTTCAGTCTCTTTAGGTATCTGAGGTAAATTAGCATTCTGTAAGTACTGCTTAACTCTTTCCTCATCAATATTCTCTTGCATATATAATTTCCCATAGAAGTCTTGAATGATTTCCTTCTTCTCTTTGCTACCATGGCAAACTTGGCCTTGGTCATCTATTAATTGCAATATTTTCCTTGATTCTTTCTCCTTTCTCAATTTGTATGCTAACCATCTACCTGGTTTGTTTGCGTCTTCAAAGTAGTTCTGTTTAGCACCTCTAATTTTCTATGCTAATTTTTCTTTTTCTATTTGACCCATTTTGTGTTTGATTATATCCATTTTTAGCTTGATGTCCTTTTTCTGTGGCATTTTCTGTAGCTCTTTTTCAAGTCTTTTATGCTCATTCTCTAGAGCAGGGGTGGGCAAACTACGGCCCGCGGGCCACATCCGGCCCGTTGGTCTGTCCAATGCGGCCCGCCCCTGAAAAAAAATCGCTGCCATTGGTCTGTCCAATCCGGCCCGCCCCTGAAAAAAATAGCTGGGCGTGGCGTATTGCCCTGTGCCGCGTGGCCCCCAAAGCTGCAAAACAGTGCGGAGCGATCTAGGGGTAGGAAAGAAAAGAAATTTGCAAAGGCCTCGACTGGGAGTTCGAAATCACCTTCGAGTGTGACCTCTCTGAAGGTGAGTCCCCGCCGATCCCCTCTTTTTTTCTGGGGCTTCCAGGCTTAAACTTTGCAAAGGCAAAGCTTGCAAGCTGGAGCGTCTTCCTGCCGAGGAGCGGGAAGGGTTCCACCCGGCGGGCGGGGCGGGCTGCTTGGAGCCACTTAAAGCTAGGCCGCTGCTGGTGGAGCCTTGCCCTGCCTTGGTGCCCCGTTTCCCAGCTCGGCGGTCCTGCTCGGGCGGCACTTTAAAAGCCTGCTCCCAGCACCCGAGCAACTTCCCAGCAACTTTCCGCTTCGTTTTAACTCGCGGGCGCTCGCGCCTGGCCCCGAGCCGCGCGGCGGAGGGGAAGCCCGGCGGGCGGGCGGGCAGGCGGGCTGCTTGGAGGAGGCGACCCGGCGGCGCTCCGGGCTTCCCCTCCGCCGTGCGGCTCGGGGCGAGGCGCGAGCGCCCGCGAGTTAAAACGAAGCGGAAAGTTGCTGGGAAGTTGCTCGGTTTTCCGGGGCTTCCAGGGCTTTGCAAAGGCAAAGTTTGCAGGCTAGAGTGTCTTCCCGCCGAGGAGCGGGAAGGGTTCCGCCCGGCAGGCGGGGCGGGCTGCTTGGAGCGGGCTGCCGTGCGGCTCGGGGCGAGGCGCGAGCGCCCGTGAGTTAAAACGAAGCCGAAAGTTGCTGGGAAGTTGCTCGGATTTCCAGGGCTTCCAGAACTAAACTTTGCTCGGGCGGCACTTTAAAAGCCTGCTCCCAGCACCCGAGCAACTTCCCAGCAACTTTCGGCTTCCTTTTAACTCGCGGGCGCTCGCGCCTGGCCCCGAGCCGCGTGGCGGAAGGGAAGCCCGGTGGGCGGGCGGGCTGCTTAAACTTTGCTCAGGCGGCACTTTAAAAGCCTGCTCCCAGCACCCGAGCAACTTCCCAGCAACTTTTAACTCGCGGGTGCTCGCGCCTCGCCCCGAGCCGCACGGCAGCCTGCTCCAACCCTTCCCGCTCCTCGGCAGGAAGAGTCTAGAGCCTTAGAGGCTAGCCTTTTCATAGTATTCCTTTTCCTTGTATAGTCTATTATCAAGCCTCTAACATATGCCTTCATTGTATCCCATACATTCTGAATTGATGTATCTTCTTTTTTGTTTTCTCTAAAGAAAAAAGCCAATTCTTTCTCCATCCACTGTGAGAAGTCTTTTTCCTTTAAAATAGTATTATTTAATGTCCATCTAGATCTTCTTTTTTGTCCTTTCCATTTAATTGTCATTGGATTGTGGTCTGCCCAAGCACTTGTTTCAATATTTCTTGAATGTTAGATATTAATTCTTTTGACATCCATATCATATCTATTCTGGACCATGATAAGTGTCTATTTGAATAGAAGATGTATTGTTTAGTTTTAGCATTTCTTTCTCTCCATGTATCTTTTAAGTTTATTTCATCTACCATTTTAAAAAAAGATTTAGGGAGAGTCTTTCTGTTTTGCTTTATTGTTTTCTGTGGTGTATAGTCCAATTTATTGTCTACAATTCCATTAAAATCTCCCATCATAACTATATTAACATAGTCCAGTTCAATTATTTTCATATGTAATTTTTTGTAGAATTCTTCTTGTTTGTCATTCGGAGCATAAATTACAATCAGGAGTGTTTTCATATTATTGTCCATTATTTCCACCATTAGTATTCTTCCATCATCATCGGTATAGATCAATTTTGCTGGGGTGGTCTCTTTAATATATAAAACCACTCCTCTTTTCTTACATTGGGTCAAGGAAGTAAATAATTTCCCTAATTTTAGCTGTGCCAACAATTGTTCATATTGTTTTTTAATATGTACTTCTTGTAGACAAATTATATCAAATTTTAATTTCTCTAATTTATGAAAGGTTTTCCTTCTTTTAACGGCTGAGTTAAGTCCATTTATATTAATTGTAATCAATTTTTTCTCTTCCATAGTTATATTTTATATTTAAGTTTAGCAGCTCTCATAGATCTTAGTGCACATTGTTCTTTGGCTTCCACCTTTCCACCTACTGCGCCTTCTTCTTTTTCAGTCGCCATTTGGCAGTCCTCTTGGAATTCAATTAGTGAGATCTCTTTTTCTGCCTCTTCCTCTTTCCTTCCAAAAAATTCTGTATAAAATAATTCCGCTTTCTCAATTGAGTCAATTCTATGTCTCTGTTCTTGCCATGTGAACATTAAACCTTCTGGAATCAGCCATCTATAATTCACCTCTTTTTTAAGTAGCATTTTAATCAGGAATTGGTATTCTCTTCTCATCTCTCTCACTCTTCTGGGTATTTGTTTCAAGACCACAATCTCCTTGTCTTTGTATTTCAATGTTTTCTCTTTTGCCACTTGCAATATTTGCATTTTAATGGCTTTCTTTGTAAATCTAATGTGAGCTTCTCTTGGTAAGCTATTTCTCATCGTATATCTTGTGAAAACTCGATAAACCTCATCTATTCCATCCATCATCTTCTCTTGAGTTATTTCCAAAGCTTCAGCCAGTATTTCTATCATTATCTCGGCTAGGTTTTGTCCTTTTTCTTCCTCTACATTTTGGAATCTAAGATAGAATTCTGATCTATCCATCTCCCATCTCAACATACCATTTTTATCTTGTTCAACCACCATTAATCTATTATCAATATCTCCAATCTTCTTGTCTCTTTGTTTATCTTCTTCTTCAATTTTTTGGAATCTCTCATCATACTTCAACATCATCTGTTGGATGTTCTCCACTTTTTCATCGGTTTTCCCTATTCTTTGTTCAATGTTCTTTGTTCAATGTTCTCTGTTCTTTGTTCAATGTTCTCTATTCTCTTTTCAATATTCTCTGATCTTGCTTGAATATTTGAATTCCTTGCATAATCATCTGCAAAGTCACTTTTTCTTTTTCTTGCTTTAACATTGTCTGTATTGAACGTTGTCCTCCAGATGGTGGAGAGGAAGAAGTAGAAATTGAAGAACCAGGAGCTATAAATTTCCTACTCATTTTAAGCAATTCAAAATCTTCAGGTTCGTCTAAACCTTAATCCAATTGTGAAGTAACCAATTATAGTTCAAAATAAAAATAGTAGAAAAAAGAAGCCCAATAATAATAATAAAAAGAAAAAAAAGGGGGAGGACAAAATTTCTTCAGGTTCTTGTATACCTTAATCCAATCAATAGTTAGATAAAGAAAAAGACTTTAAAAAGAAAAAGAAAAAAAAGGAAAAGGAAAAATTCTTCAGGTTCTTCAACACCTTAATCCAATTGAAAGGTCTCAAATAGAAAAAAGTGCATAAGAATAAACCAGAAAGGTAGATGAAAAAACAAAAATACCAGGAAAGGGGAAAAAAGGCTTTTAAGGGTTTCCCTTTAAAATAAAAAGCAAATGTAGAGATTGGACTTCCAAAAAAAAAAGAAAGAAAGAAAGAAAGAAAGAAAGAAAGAAAGAAAGAAAGAAAGAAAGAAAGAAAGAAAGAAAGAAAAACAAAGACAAGCTCCAACAAAGCCAAAAACCCAAATACTTAATACAAAAAAAAAGATTAAAAAGTACAATAAAGCTGGTGAGGAGGGATAGCACAACTTAGGAAAAGTAAAAAGAGCACACTGCACTTTGTTTAATTATCCAAGGCTCTTATTATAACTCTCTTTTCCAAAAACTTATCACCTTTCCCCCCCCCTACGTTTCAACACCAGACTCCAGCTGTTGATAGAAACCCAGAAGAGCACCTGCAATAATACTCTCTCATGCTCTTCCCTCTATCTTATCAAATAGCAATGTCCTTGAAAAGAAGTCTCAGTTCTTTCTTTCTCAGCTTTCTCAGCTTTGTCTGGTCACAGGGAAATAGAATATTTTCAAGCCTCTAGTTGGCAGTGTTAGAAAGTTTCTTTACTCTCACTTTCCCCCTCCTTTTCTGAGCAGGATATAATAAGAATTAATAAAAAAAGAAAAAGATATTTTTAAAAAATGAAATAACTAAAGGGAGCCTCTAGCCTAAAATATTACAAAATCAAAAAGGAGAAGAAAAAAATAGATATAAATGAAAAAACCAGTCCAGTTTCAAAATACAAGATCATATATAGAAAATCCAGCCATGAGAAAAAAACAAAACATTACTTTGACATTCCTGTTTAAAATCGCTGCTTAATCACTTCTGTCAAAACTTTTACAGATTCTTTCTTTTCCTTAGGGGTGTCCTTTCAGATCTTAAAAAAAAAAAAAAAAAGTTCTCACCAAACCGGCACACTCTCTCTTTCTGCTCTTTTCCGTTTTGGAGCTGTCCCAACTTCAGCAGCTTTAATGGCTGCCTCTTTGCCGCTGGCAAGAAGAGCTTCTCCTGGATCTACCAGGGACTTTGCGGTATCCCTGGGATTGATAGGATGTGCTCTTCACTTTCACCATCTCTTCGGGACGGTTTAAATCTGATAGGACTGTCCAGGAGCAAAGATATCAGCAGCAATCTCAGACCTCCAAGATTGCATGCCATATCGTCGCGATGCCAGCTCTGCCCTCTCCACTTAGGGTACTGTTCTGATCTAGGCTTCCCCAACAGCACGAAGCTGACTCCTCGTCCTGATAACCACCCCCCCTTTTTTTTTAGTTTACAGTGAATTCCTCTCCAGCAAAGTCCCAGCCAACAGTCTTTCAAGATATTTCCTAATTACAGATCTTTATCAAGCTTGGAGAATTGCCTGGCTGATATCTTTGAGATGCCACACTGTAGCAGACAATACTTGGCAAGAATGCAGGAACAGATCTTCACCTAAATGAACTAATTGTCTCCTGCAAAACCCCATTCCCCTTTCGCTCCTCTTTTATTCCCTATGGGAGGGGCCATTCACTGTCCACCTGTGGCTTTATTCCCAAGTTGAGCCTTGTTTCTTAGCTTTTCCCTTCTTCTGGCAACTCTGTGCATGCAGACATTGGGAACAGGCTCCAGCTGTTCTTCTTCACCACTTATCTCCAACTCCAAAGGCAGCTGATAACTGTCAGATGGCCCTGACCCCATCTCTGCCTCTGACGCAGAGCCCTTGTCAGAGCCTTCCCCAGGCTCCAGGCCTGGCCCATGTTCCTCCCCAACCTCCTCACTGTCCGAATCTGCTGCCAACTCCACTGGCAGGCCACAACAGGTATTGATTTTTTATTTTTTGCTTATTGGAAAGTGGCTATTTCAGGAAAAGAAGTATGGAGCTTCTGACTGCTATCTAATTGAAAAACTGAATTATCCTATTTGATGGTCCCAGTCGCCATCTTCAGGCTGGTGCTTTCGGCTTAGTGCCAGTGCAAGCTGTGTAAGCCGAAAGCACCAGCCTGAAAGCCGAAAGTGCCAGTGTAAGCCGAAAGCACCAGCCTGAAGATGGCGAGTGGGACCTCGCCGAAACGTTGATATATATATATATATATATATATATATATATATATATATATATATATATATATATATATATATATATATATGGATCTTTGTTATTCGGGTTTCTCCCGCGTAAGATTGGAAGTATCTGAGAAGCACAGAGTTGAAGACAGAAGCCTGAAGATGATGAATGAGACTTCATCGAAACGTTGCCTAGATACTTCCAATCTTACGCGGGAGAAAACCCGAATAACCAAAGATCCACATACAAATACCCGAGAACCTCAGAAAACAAAATATATATATATATATATATATATATATATATATATATATATATATATATATATATATATATATATATATATATATACACACACACACACACACACACACACACACACACACACATATATCCTGTGTGTCAAGTGACAGTGCAATGAGAAATGTACAATTGTTGTATAGCTTTAAACATTCACAGGTCATTTTTCACTATCCACATCAACCAATAGCAGGAACTAAATCCATTTTACATTATCTATTTCCCTTAGCTCATTTCCTCCTTAGTAATTAAAAAATTTATCTGAGCTCCTCTGTGATAGATTTCTGGAATAAATCCAGAGGCAAATGAAGTAACTAAGCTGTAGATCTTACCCATCATTTGCTGAAACCTGTGATTATTCCCCCCCCCCCCCCAACCTTATAATGTCTGTTTCTTCAAGACATTCACCCTTTCTCGATCTTCAAGTGACTGATGCGTCTTTTTGCCTTTCTTGTATTTTTCCACGTTGGGTTAGATTAACTATTTCAAGCAGAAAGTCTACCTTCTCAGTATGCGAAAGTCTATTTTCACATTCAGACATTAGAAGATTAAATCATTACTATTGGAGAAGATTTCTGCAGTGGAAGCATTTTCCCCACATTCTCTTAAACAGATTTTCCAAGCAGCTCTGATTGGCTGGAAAACAAAATGACTCAGCTTAGGTTTTTTTCCAGGAAAAAATTTCCTCCCCTCTGGATTTTTCCAGGACCACATTTCTCTTTATACCTAGGACAGGAAAGTGCATCACTTCATTGTGAGAGGTGCCACAATTAGTGCTTTAATCACAATTTAAAAACCTGGATGAATAACAGAATAACAGAGTTGGAAGGGACCTGTTCAAACTCCCTGCTCAAGCATTTCAGACAAATGGCTGTCCAATCTCTTTTTAAAAACCTCCAGTGATTGTTCTTATTGTCAGGAAATTTCACCTTAATTCTAGGTTGCTTCTCTCCTGGATTAGTTTTTATCCATTGCTTCTTATCCTACCCTTGGGTGCTTTGGAGAATAAGTTTTCTCTATGGCAGTCCTTCAAATATTGGAACACTGCTATCATGTCTTCCCTGGTCCTTCTTTTCACTAGACTAGAGACACCCAATTCCTGCAACCATTCTTTATATGTTTTAGTCTCCAGTTCCTTAATCATATTTGTTGTTCTTCTCTGTTGCTCTCCCAATCTTCTCTGGATGAATAAATATGAATCTTTATGAGACCTTTAATGTGAAAAGTGTTTGTCAATTCCTCCCTTTTGGCATTCTCTATAACCTTACAAAGCAACTTGCAAATATAATCTTGCTGTTCCTATCTGCCCTCAAAAGAATACCTTGGAATTTCAGTCTTAAAGAATGGAATTATATTGTGGCTTTCTTATACAAAGGAAAGGGGAAGAAAACACAATGGCCAGCTGTAGCTACTATCTGTTCATAATGTATTTTAACAAAACATGCAGTCAAATTTTCAGTTGACTGATTGAATGCTGTCCAGTCATTGTTGACACTTACCAATCATGTGGATAGATTCAGAATTATCTGTCCAACCTGGTCTTTTAGGATCTGTCAGTGGTGCATCTATTGCTGCTGTAATTGAATCCATCCATCTTGTCAATGGCCCTTCTCTTTCTCTCTCTCTTTCCTTCTTCTATTTCTCCAAGCCTCATGGATTTCTCAGGCAAAGTGGGTCTTTGCAGGATATGTAAATAAATAAATAAATAAATAAATAAATAAATAAATAAATAAATAAATAAATAAATAAATAAATAAATAAATAAATAAAATAAAATAAATGTTCAAAGTATTGGAACTGTTGAGTTTCAAGCAAGGATTCTAACTTATTTGATCCCTCTGCTTTCTGGCTGTCCATGGTATCCTTACAGACTTCTCCAATACCAAAGCTCAAGCATAAATACTCCTTCTATCTTGTTTCTTCATATAGTATCACAGGGAAAACCATTGCCTGAAAGATTCTAATTCTAAATTCTAATTCTAGAGTATCACAGAAGTTGAATATCCTTTCCAAGACCTTATTGAAGTCCTACCAAGTCATATGGGCATATTTCTTGACTACTGGATGAATTTGCTATGGGGCAAGATCCTAAAAGCTCTGTATATTTCTAATTAAAAGTACAATGACTCAGAGCAGTTTTGGTAAAATAATGACCATAATGATGGTTCTTTTTAAAAAAACAATTGTACTGTTGGTCTAATTTGTTTCAATGATGTGCTTTGTATCATGGCAGTTCTCATTATGGTGTCATTTCAGAGTTTCCTCTGGCGATTTTCTTTACATACAGATAACAGATAATCAGAGTTGGAAGGGACCTTGTAGGTCATCTAGTCCAACCCCCCCACCCAAGCAGGAGACCCAACAGCATTTCTGACAAATGGCAATCCAATCTCTTCTTGAAAGTCTCAAGTGAGACTTTCACCACAACTTCCAAAGGCAACTTCTGTTCCATTGATTGATTCTTCTCACTGTCATAAAGTTTCTCCTTATTTCCAGGTTGAATCTCTCCTTGTTCAGTTTCCATCCATTATTCCTTGTCTGGCCTACAGGTGCTTTAGAAAATAGTTTGACACCCTCCTCTCTGTGGCAACCCCTCAAATATTGGAAGACCGCTATCATGTCTCGACATGCATATATGACATGCATACACTTCAATATTAACATATGTTTTCAATAGCCATCTCTAGTATCCAGATCAGAGATAGCAATAGCACTTAGCATTTAGCACTTAGACTTATATACCATTTCACGGTGCTTTAAAGCCCTCTCTAAGCGGTTTGCAGAGTCAGGATCTTGCCCCCAACAATCTGGGTCCTCATTTTACCCACCTTGGAAGGATGGAACTCTCAGTCAACCTTGAGCCTGGTGAGACCCCAGCTGCCAAGTTGCAGGCAGCTGGCAGGAAGCAGAAGTAGCCTGCAGTACTGCACTCTAACCATTGGGCCACCGATGGAGAACAATTCAGAGCAAGGCTGCTTTACCCCAGCTTCCGAACTTGGGGGAGGGAGGGGATAATGCATGGCTTCACACAGGGATGAAAATGGTTTTCACAGGAATCTTCATGGATGCAAATCATTTTGCAGAACTCTAATAGCGAATGTTCCACCACTTGCACTATCTTACTCTTGACCCTGCCTTCCTTCCTTCTTTGCGGTACAAATCGTGATTATTTTCAGTCAAACAACTCTCCAGCCTTCCCATCCAGTCAAACTCATTGCCTTTATCTCTATGGAGATTCTCACTCATCCAGGTCATGGTTGACCCAAAGATGCTTTTTTTTTTTTCAAAAAGGCAACTGGACTTTGTTTTCCCTTGAAGAAATTTCCCTTCTCATGCAAGAAGCTTCTTCAGTTCTGAATGAATGGTGGAGGATGGGTTTTGAATGGTGTTTAAAATGGTGGAGGAAGTTTTTAAGAAGAGATTAGGCAACCATTTGTGTGAAATGGTATGGGGTTCCTTGCCTGAGCAAGGGGTTGGACTAGAAGACCTCTAAGGTCCCTTCCAATTCTATTCTATTCTATTCTATTCTATTCTATTCTATTCTATTCTATTCTATTCTGTTCCCATTCTATGGGAACTGATTGGAGCAATGCTTACAAAATAGCAGCTCTTATTCTTTGAATTAATCCCGATTGATATCAAACACGAAGTTGCATGAACCATCATACTACTGACGTGAAGCATCTTCAGAGAGCAAGGATTGATTCCTTAAATCTAACCTAAGTTCTGCATGCCCCTATTTACATCCACATGACCTGCTTTACACACCTCATGAAGCAGAACTAAGGGTTAGCTTTCCTTTTCCTCCTCTTTGTTTGTTTTTCTTAAGATCAGCCTTCAATTTTAGTACAAACCTGCAATTCTTCGGATGTGTGTGTGTGTGTGTGTGTGTGTGTTTGTGTGTGTTTGTCTGTTACTGATTTCAGAAAGAGCAAGAAATATAATTAAGAATAAGAGTCAAGGCCTATTTCTGCTTAGATAAATACCCCTGGAGTTTATAATGGGTAAAGAAAAGAATATAGTCAAGATTATCCGTGCAAGAGGCTCTCATGAAGTGTTGATTAGCTTTTTTTTTTCTTTCTACATTCTCTAGCGACAGCAGATTGAAGAATGATTAAGTGTTAGCCAACACGTACTAATTTTGTCCTCTTCTTTAATCTGATGTTTACAGAAATGGATTTCAGGTTCAAGGAAGCCAAGCTAGCTAATGCCATTGAAACCCATCCAATATTAAAGATTCACAACCCACGCTGAGAAAGGTAATCAGCTTTTAGAAATGAAGTTGCCCACTTCCATTTCCTGAAGGTTTTCCCCAGGGTAGATTCTGGATTGATTACCTTTTGAAACTGAGTTGAGAAGAGATGAGCCAGCTGTATCTACTTTCCACTTCTCCGTATCTGAGAAATTTGCTCTAACAATTTGGTTCCCACATAAATAATACTGCACCCAGTTCTGGTCACTACAACATTAAAAAAAAAAAAAAAGATATTGAGAATCTGGAAACAGTGCAGAGAAGAGCAGCAAACATGATTAGGGGGTTGGAGGCTAAAACATATGAAGAACAGTTGCAGGAATTGGGTTTGTCTAGTTTAGTGAAAAGAAGGATTAGGAGAGATGTGATAGCGGTGTTGAGGGGATCCTACAAAGATGAGGAGATTCAACTATTTCCCAAAACACCAAAAGTCCAGGCAAGAAACAATGCATGGAAACTAACCAAGGAGAGAAGCAACATAGAACTAATAGGAAATTTCCTAACAGTGAGAGCAAACAACCAATGGGACAGCTTGCCTTCAGAAGTTGTGGGTGCTCCATCATTGGAGGCTTTCAAAATGAGACTGGACAACCATTTATTTGAAATGGTATAGGATATCTTGCTCAAGCAGGGGCTTGGACTAGAAGACTCCAAACTCCCTTCAAACTCTATTCTATGTTCACCAGATTATTTATTTTGTACTCTGAGAAAGCCCTGTTGCTAGCCTTTGCTAGACCAATACTTGAATACAGCTCATTTGTCTGGAGTCCACACTGTATATCGGACATTAATACAATTGAGCGAGTCCATAAGTATTTCACGAGAAGAGTACTACATTACTCTGCTCGCAACAGAACACCCTATATCACCAGCTTGAAATTTGGGGCTTGGACAACCTTGAACTATGCTGCCTATGGTTGGACTTAACTAGTACACAAAATTATTTGCTACAATCTCCTGCCAGTCAATGTATTGTTGCTTCAACTGCAACAATACAAGAGCACACAACAGATACAAACTCAATGTAAACCACTCCAAACTTGATTGCAGAAAGTACGACTTCAGCAACAGGGTGCTCAATGCCTGGAATGCACTACCTGACTCTGTTGTTACATCCTCTAACCCCCACTCCTTTAACCTTAAACTATCCACTATTGACCTCACCCCATTCCTAAGAGGTCTGTAAGGGGCATGCATAAGTGCACCATCGTGCTTACTGTCCTTTTCCTATTGTCCCCATTTATCCGTACCTATTTCCTGTATTACTCATGTTTATACTTATACCTATTATCTTGTAAGCGATTGACAGATCAAATAAATAAATAAATAAAAATAAATAATCCAAGCTTGATGCTCACCGTGATATAGCAGGATAGTAAAATGTGCAACAAAATCACATTAATAAACTGGGAACGGTCCACTGCATGCACAAAAGTTCTGGCTAAATATCAACATCTAAATCCTTTGAATTCACCAAACATTAATTCCATATCTAAATCAGTTAAGAATGTTAAGAATGGGACCACAACAGAAGTGTAAACCACAATCAAATGAAGTAGATACTTGGCATGGACAAAGTCAAATTGGATGGCATTTTGAAAGCACAAAAGAAACAATATGTTTAAAATAATCTCTTAAAAGTCAGAGACTTTTAATTCAATGATGAAATTCAAATCATTGAATTGTTTTAGAATCAAAGATGCAGTATTCCAGGTGAGGCCTTAGTAAGATTTTAAATATATGGTCTTGCAATTATCTATTAACCTATAATGCCTTCATCAGAGTGCATATGCAGAATGCATATTGCAGAGTGAATCAGAGTGCATATGTAGTCCTCAATTTAAGAATGAGGTTCTTCCCAAGGTCTATACTTAAGTCAAAATTGTAAGTAAGTCACAACAGCATTATTGTATAATACTATGTAAGTAGTAATGAATTTGAAACATTTAACTTGAGTCATTTTGTATTTAAATTTTGTTACACTAGGGTTAATTCCTAACTGTTGTCCTAAAACCGGTATCTTCTTAACCCAGAAAGAATTGCTTAAAACCTAATTATGAAATTAATTACATTTCTGACCATCTCCTGCTCATCCGGACAAGTTATTATTTGATGAAAGAGGGATGAATTGCTTTCCAAATCACTAGTGCCAACGAACTCCTTCCTCCAAAACCCTTTCTTTAAAATAGATGCAAAATATATCTCTGCACCAAGTTTAATGTTATATGAGTCCATAAGTGCCTTTTTTTTTCTAGAGAGCCCTTAATAGAACATCCATGCTTTTCATATTCTTTGAAATAAGAAAACAGAGACAAGAGATAAATGGGCATTTTGAAAAGCACAAAGAGGTTTTTCCTCCCTCATTTTTTATTTTTAAAGATTACAGGAATATTAACTTGAAGGGTCATGCATAAAATCTACAGGGATATTTCCATGAAAATTACATTACAGAGAGGGATCTGTCCAAGAATAAAGCAAACAAATCCCACACATGTATATAGCTTAATATGAAAATCATTTTACAAAATAGGTAAGAATTTTTTAATCATCTATAATCAGAGAAAACCCCAGAGAACATTCTCATCGTTTCATAGAGTTATTCCCCTCAGAATAGTCTTGTCATTTTTCACAGTGGTTGCCAAGTTTTTCCTCCAATGCCCTTGAATGATCTTGGGTTTAATAGCTTTTTAATGGCAGCGGCAACACAGAGATGCACAGAGATACAAAAGTCTCAGGAAAAAAGAATCGCAGAATCAAAGAATCAAGGGGAAGATATGGACGATATCTTTCAAAAGCAAACCACAAATCTTTCAGAGGGCTGTAAAGGGGTGTAGAGCATAGTAATGGAGAATTTAATCATCACAACTTCTACTAGGATGCAGAATACAACCTCCTGCTCAATCAAGAGTCCTTATACCATTTCAGGTGGCGGTCTAGTCTCTTCTTAAAAGCTTCCAGTGATGGATCACCTACAACTTCTGAAGGCAATCTATTCCATATGGGTGCATTCTTCTCCACTCTTAGGAAATTTCTTCTTAGGTTTAGGTTGCTTCTCTCCTTAATTAGTTTCCTTCCATTTCTTTTTCTTGCCTTCTGGTGCTTTGGAAAATAGGTCTCCTTTGTGGCAGCCCTTTAGATACTTTTGAACACTGCTATCATGTCGTTCCTAGTCCTTCTTTTCTCTAGACTGGCCAAATCCAATTCCTACAACTGTTCATTATATGTTTTAGACTCCAAACCCTTAATCATCTTAGCTGCTCTTCTCTGCATTCTTTCTGAAATCTCAGAATCTTTTTTTTTATAATGTGGTGACCAAAACTGGATGCAATATTTCAGATATGGTGTTACTAAGGTTGATTACTAACGAAGAAAAATTCTACTGTGTATGGAAGTTACTAGTTTTCAATCAATTAATCAGAATAGAGCTGGAAGGGACCCTGGAGGTCCAACCTGCTATTCAAGCAGGAGCTCTATCCAGGGGTCTTCAAACTTGACAGCTTTAAGACTTGTGGACTTCAACTCCCAGAATTCCTCCTGCAGTCATGTTAGCTCAGGAATTCTGGGAGTTGAAGTCCACAAGTCTTAAACTTGCCAAGTTTGAAGACCCTTGCCCTATACCATTTGAGATAGGTGGTTGTCCAGTCTTTTCTTAAAGACCTCTAGTGATGAAGTACCTGCAAGTTTTGAAGGCCAGCTGTTCCACTGGTTAATTTTCCTCACTGTTAGGAAGTTTCTCCTTAATTCCAGGTTGCTTCTCTCCTTGTTTAGTTTTTGACCATCCTTTCTTCAACTCCCAGAATTCCTCAGCCAGCCATACTGGATGGGGAATTTTGGGAGCTGAAGTCCACAAATCTTTAAATCACCAACTTTGGGGAGCCCTGACTTAGCCCATCAGGTCCAATGCTCTGCACAGTGTAGGAATCCTGATTAATGCATTCCTTGAACACATCTAGTCATGGGAAGTCAATTACTTCTCTGAATAATTCCATTGTCGATCTATACTTCTTATTAAGACTTTTACCTCTAAATGTGTGCTACTTTTTCTGCTGATCCTGAACCTCATCCTAGAAAAATAAAACTGTTGCAGATGCTCTCTTTCCACCGGAGAGTTGTGTGTAAGGATCGATCCAATCCCTCTACGAAAAAAGAAATTTGTGCATAATTCTTTCTATATCTAAGGGCAATTTTAACATCTAGTTCCACCAAGAAATAAACTCCAAGTAACATGTTTACTGGCTATGAAAATCTGAAATATGTTAGTTGCACCTTCCTTTTTAACAAACCCAAAGGAGACAAATGCAACCATGTTCCTTAAGGATTTCTACACTTCCTGGTTGAAAAGCAATTGTTTTTGGCTTCTTGCTCCAAAATGCCACTCTTCCTTTTTTTTCCCCTCCACATCATTTATTTTTGCAGGGCTCACAGGGAAAAAAGAAAGTTGAGCCAGTGTTTCAGAGTTGTCACTCTCTTCTTCTTCTTTTCTTTCCCCCAGTCAATTCAGCAGAGCTGTTAAGTCTGATTAGCTCTTAAAAGTACCTTTGAGTCAGATTTTGAAAGGTTTCTTGCTGCTTCTTGAACATATGCTTAATTAAATTGACCCCAGTCCTGAAGATATAATTTAGATCAACGCTCAGCCCCAAACTCTCAGGGCCTTTAGCCAAAGATTTACCCAAGGGGAATGGCTGCAGAGTTGTATGTTTGGTGGGATGGAAATTTGAAGAAAGAAAATTGCCTTCTCAAGAACTTGCTTGCAAAGAGGCTGAAGAGGATAAATGTATGGGGCAGTGGCGGAATTAAAAATATTTTATTACTGGTTCTGTGGGTGCACACAGAGCATTCTAAAATGGGCAATTTTAAGCATGAAAACTTACTGTCAGTGCTGTAAAACAGCTGAGGCACGGTAATCCGTTCTGCTGTGAGAATCAGCTGCGCTACAAACAAAGGAAATATAGGAGAGGAAAGGGCGGGGTGGGGTGAGTGGGGCCAACTGGTGATTGGCGCTACCGGATTGCTAGAACTGGTGTGAACCGGCAGCATACCACCACTAGTGTGGGGTAAGTTCTCCTGATGAATGATGCAGGCTCAAGAGTCAAATAATAAATGCGCAATACTGGAAGAAGGAAACCACACCATCAGAAACAGAGGTAATAAGGACAATTATGGCCTGTGCAGAATGAGATAGGTTAACCCTAGAATTAAAAAACAAGGGGGAATCTGAGTACTATGAAACGTGGAATAAATTTTATCAATGGTTGCATAGAAGAAGGCAGGGTCGGAACATAAGTAGCTATGATAATTAGAATAATTAGTAAATAAGGTATCAGATAAGAAGACTGTAAATGGTAAAGTAAAATTTATATATGTATAACAATTGTAATTTTTGTAATGTCCGAATGGATGAACCATGTTATATTCTTATAATAAAAATAAAAATAAATCAATAGAAAAAAAAGAGTCAAAGCATAATCAGCTATTGCTAAAAGGGTGGAAGGAGATTTTATTATATTCCTAAAAAATAGAATCCTGTTTCCATACTGGAATCCTACACGAGATGACATCATCCTTAAAGCAGGTATGTTTATTCAAAGGGATGGATGCAACCATGCACAAGTCCAAAGTCCATTCATTAAGAAGTGGATGCTCAAAAAGCCAGAATGAGATATGCACAGCCTTAAGCTTGAAATATGGGCTTGGCTTAAAGGTTCGTTTGGGCTAAGTGTGGGTGGATCTCCCCCCCCCAGTCTGAGCCCTTCCAGGTATTAATCATATAATTCCATCCATTCCAGAACTCAGTTCAGTGACAGATTTTTAATATTTTTGTCAGAATAAGATTTAAATATGTGTTGATGCTTTGCACTGTTGCTAAATAAAGAATTGATCATGCATTTTGGATAACTTCATGCTGTCAAGAAACAAGTTTTTGAGAAATGCATAAGTGGGTAGACAGGTAAATAGCACAATAGACAGATGGGGATGATGCATCCATTTAACCATAGGGATTTGCAAACATCAGGGCTTTACCTGAATGCATTTTTAGACTCAGAGGCATCCAGAGCCAACTGTGAGATGAAGGAGCATGTACTGTGACCACACAATACGAACTCCAATCTTTATATATAATCTACTTTATAGCCAAATTATCAGGTGAAAGAAGGAGAGGACCAGGATATAGTTCAAAAGTACTAAATATTTCTTTCATGCTGCTTAAGATTTTGAACTAATTGTCAGAATAAATTGACACCAGATAACAGTCAACAGATTTTAAGGGGGGTTGGATTTAGATCTCTTATGGGGTCATAAAGATTCAAAACTTATGATGCATTTGACCCCACCCTCCTCTCCTACACAAACAGGATAGGCACTTGCAACATCAACTCAGTAAAAGCAATTAGCTTGGTATTCTTTGTCACTACTATAGCATTTCCTTTCCACCATCCAACACAGATAAGCTACAGGTAAGAATCATTGCTATATGTTGAAAAGAAAAAATAGCATCTCCATGTTCACGTTCTATTTGCTTTCAAATATCAGATGATCAATAAAACAGTGAAGAACAGGTAAAGCAACACTGTAAGATTGACACTCAGAACACAAAGAATGATGCATTGAAGTCTGAGTCAATACAATTCTTAGGTTCTTGCACTTCAACTTCAGATGGTCACTCTGCAAAGCAGTCACTAAGCAAGTAATACTAAAGTGGGGAAGCAGGAAGCATTTGTTGCCCTTCCTCCTTTTTAAATTCTAATTTTAAATTTTAAATCCATGAGAAAAATATATAATAGTTCAAACCCAGGTATTTACAGGTCTCTTTTGGTATTATATAGTGACAAATCACATTTTCTTCTATTACCATATGTATCATTTATTTCATATTCATAGAAGGGCATGATAAAATTCTACACTAGCATCCATCTTAAAATGGTTAAGTAGCATTTTGAAAAGCCACTATCTGCATAAATCCAGAATGGGTTTAGGGCTGCCCATCAATTTCAGAGTTCTTGCAAAAGCTCTCCATTAAGAATTAGGCCCAAGTTGTATAAGAAATAATACATATCCAGCAAGAACAACCCATATTTTACTGTAGAAGTTTTGGAATTTATTATTTGTCTCCAAAAGATCACAATCCTGCAGGCAATGGCTTTCCTTATAATAATCCATGGAAGTGAAAGTTGGATTTTGTTAAAAAAAATAAAATAAAAAAAAATAAAAGAATATTGACACTTCTGATAGTGGAGAAGACTCCTGAGAATATCCAAGCCAGCCCAGAAAACAAACTATTGAACACATCGATCCTGATGTCTCATTCAAGGCACAAAGGGTCAGTCTCAAACTATTCTACTCTGGAGCCATTATGCAAAGATCTAACTTTCTGGAGAAGCCTGTAATGCTGAGAAAGAAGGAAGGGGAAGGGGATGGCCAGCATCAAAGTGGATGGACTCAATTATATTGGCAATAGGTCCACTACAGGAACACCTGATGCAGTAGTGGAATTCGAATTTTTTTACTACCGGTTCTGTGGGCGTGGCTTATTTGGTGGATGTGTCTTGGTGGTCATGTGACTGGGTGGGTGTAGCTTAGTGGTCATGTGACTGGGTGGGTGTGCTTGGTGGTCATGTGACTGGGTGGGCATGGCTTGGTGGTCATGTGACTGGGTGGGCGTGGCCAACTCAATGTCACTCACATCAAGGGGTGCCTCACCTGGCCCCTTCCCTCCCAGCCATTCCTTGTCATCCAGCCTCAACTTATCTATAGTTCTGTAAAAATGTTGTTCACCTTTTTTGACTTTATTATCTGCATACATTTAGAGAAAAAGGAATTAAGATAAGATATAAATTGAAAATGGATTTAGTAAGTGTAAAGAAAATAAGAATAATGGAGAAAATGTACTGGAAAATGGAAGTAATGATATGATATCGAATTGAATGTTAAAGATAAATATGTACCAAGGTCATGTTTGAGTAGAAATGTAAACCTAGAACCATGTTGTTCACTGAAAGAGATGTTTTTAAAGTATAAAAATAATAAAAAATTATTACAAAAAAACATTTTGTATAAATTTTCCTTATACATAGTTGCCATTGTCAAGGACTGCCCAATCTCTTAATCTTGGCCTTGGCTCTACGTTGCCACATGTCTTCCCTTTGATCTTGCAAATGCAAGGTCTAACACACCTGAAAATTTAAATTAGTCCTTGAAAGAAATCTAAGGGACCATTGCAGATTTGACACTAATTTGGTAGCACATGACCAACATCATTATCATGTTTCCAAGCCCTTTCCACAATTGTCATCTTTCACTTCAGTCAAAGAGAGATTGACTCTTCTACCATATGCAATGTGATGTTGACTTCAGAAGATATTTCTTTTTTCTTTCTTTTTCCTTTAGGAGAGCTATTTATTATTTTTTCCTGCTAGTTCTAAAGAACACTTTACAAAAAAGGGTACTTACTTAAACACTCAAGTGCAACCTGGAAAAGGGTGATAATTAAAAGGCCTTTAAAAACTGTGTTGCACAACAAAAGCATCTCGTGTTACATGATGCTGGCTCGTCTTCTTGATCCTGAGAAATATGCATTTCAGCCGCAGTTCTTTCAATTATTTTTGCCAGCGAATTGTCAGAATAAAGTCAAAGAGTGCCAGGGTAGCTTTGAACTATGCTTTGAAATGAGACCATCTCCTCACCACCACAAAATAAATCATTCTTTCATGAGATCTGTTGATTCAGGGAATGAGTGGTTGACTCATCTCAAAGACTATTTGCAGAACTTAATCACACTTGTCCATCACACCCAGAAACAGAATCCTTTGAAGGAGGGTATAAATGTGCAAAATGCACCAAAGTATTATCTAGACTCATCAAAGAGCCTGGATCAAGTCTTAATGCTCCTCTATCTGATGCACAGTTTGCAAGTATCATGTAAACAGAGGAATATTTCATTAACTCAGTGACAGAAGAACAAATATCAAGAGTAGACATTTATTTCATTTCAAGCATTCCTGCGGTTTGGTAGACCACTCTAGGATAGCCTACTTAGTAGCCATCCTTCCTACCATCACACCACAATTAAGAAGCATCCTTCTGATGACAATTTTGTCACTGCAGCCTATGTGACTTATTCTCTGTACCACCTCTGGCCGTTTGTTAAGGCAAACTCGGGAATTCTACTCAGATTGCAGTGAGTTGGAGCTAAGCTAAGGAGTCACTAGGAGATTGTTAGTTTCCTTGTTTCTTTATTCAATTCACCTACATCAGGGATGTCAAACTCAAGGCCTGTGGGCCAGATTCAGCCTGTGATGTGGCTAGATCGGGGCTGCTCTTTAGACAGCAAAGGACTAGCCCCTGGTGCTTCAGCCCTGGCCCAGGCTGGCCAGGCGCTAATCTGTAACTTGATAGCCACCATCTGAGGCAGAATGTGGTCAGCTTTAGAAGGAAGGAATGAGATGGGAATGAGAAGGAGAGAAGGAGGAAGGGGAGGGAGGGAGGGAGGAAGAAAGGAAGGAGGGAGAGAGGGAGATGGAAATGATAAAGAGGAAGGCAGGGAAACTGGCCATGCCTACCCTGGCCACATCCACCCCAGCCATGTCCACCCAGTCTCCAAGGTCAACCACAATCCTTAAGAAACTGTTGTGGTTCACCAGCAGCAGGTGAAGATGGCTGAGATCTCAGAGAGCGAGGACTCAGATGAGGGGCCTGCGTGTGATGCAGGGATGAGGCCAGGACCATCAGGGAGTGGAATGCTGCCTTCAGAGATTGTAGAGGCTGGCAGCAGTGATGAAGAGGTCCCTGAGGAGCCTGTGCATGCATGCAGGGCTGTTCAAAGGAAAGAGCAGCTACAGCAGCACGGGTGACTCGGAAGTAAGGCTGTAAGGTAATGGCCCCTCCCTTAAGAGATAAAAGCCGGGTGAGAAACCGGAGTTCTTTGCAGGAAGCAAAGAAGTTATTGCACTCAATCCTTGTGGATGTTCAGACTATCTTAGTTTGTGTTTGGAAACTCTTTGTGTTTGAAATATTTCTTGGCAACTTTATCTAGTGTTCTTGGCAACCTTGCACATCCTTGGCAAGGCTCGTTCTTATCAGAGACAATTAGTTTGAAACAGCCTTTTAACAGTGAAGGAACGGAATTCGTAAAGAATCATTAAAAGGTTTTGCTGTCACCTCTGTTTGGTGTTTGTTTCCATGGAACAAGGTTTGGATCAGAACAGAAACCATAATCCTAAATGAAATTAAGTTTGACACCCCTGATCTACATCTATCAACCATTCTCTCACATGCAGAAAACCAGTTGGGTTGGAAAAGATTGGGATTCACAGCACTGCCCTCGCAAGTTGAAGGGAATAGAGGAGGTAACACTATTATTTTGGCAAGGTCAAACTCAAACCCCTCTTTATAAAGGTGTCCAGTGAAACAGAAAAGATGTCTCTCATATACTTGACATCATACAAACCTCATTACACACTGGCAATGAGTCCACTTTTATGACGGCTTAGAAGAATAACTAGATGGGGGATATCAACTCAATTGTACAAATCCAATCTGCCACTAACCATAGATAATCAATTTATTCATGAGTTTCAGATATAAATTTGAGGTTAATTTTCTCTTCGGCAACAGCCTAATAGAAACCTCCTATGAGAAGACTATATATTTGACAAACAGTCAAGCTAGCCCAACTGGTGACAAAGGAGCAGGGGTGCCTCCTGCTCCTTATGCCCCCATTTCATTCTATATGCCTGCAGGGAATTTGTGAGCATACAGCACTAGCAAACACTTCCATCTAAGGACAGATGACATGTAAGAACACTACATAAAAGAGCAAAGCTACATTATCTCAGAATGACACAATGTTGTTAAAGCAGTCTTCCTTACCCAGACTTCAACCTACATTTTGGATTAAAACATTATGTTAGACTAAAACACAGACTTGACATGCTCTATGATCTAAAGTGTTGTGGCCCTCCAGCAGCCAGCAAAGATGGTGAGGAGGTTAGGGAGGAACATGGGCCAGTCCTGGAGTCTGGGGAAGGCTCTGATGAGTGCTCTCCATTGGAGGCAGAGATGGGGCCAGAGTCATCTGACCGTTATCAGCTGCCTTCAGAGTCAGAGATCAATAGGGCAGAAGAATAGCTGGAGCCTGTTCCCAATGTGAGCATGCACAGGGCTGCCAGGAGAAGGGAACAGTTAAGGAACAAGCAGTAAAGGTACAGGTGGACAGTGAATTCCCTCCCATAGGGAATAAATAGGAGTGAAAGGGGAGTGGTGTTTGCAGGAGACAATTAGTTCATTTAATTAGTGTTAATAAGTTTTGTTTGTGACTCTCAGAGACTTCTTGCCAAGTATTTTCTTGTACAGCGTTGTGCTTGAAAGCTATCGGCCTGGCAGCTCTCCAAGCCTGATAAAGGTCTGTGGTTGCAATTCACCCTTGAAAGACTGTTTGCCGGGACCTTGCTGGATGTGAATGAGAGGAATTCACTTTAGCCTAATAAAAAAGGGGTTTTGTCGGGACAAGAGGTCTGTTTCGTGATTTTGTGAAGCCTAGGTCAGAACACTAAGTCTTCCTCTACTGCATGAACCTCTGAGGCTATGTGTCATTCTCTGTCCATTAGACCAGTCGGCAAAAGTAACTGTACCAGGAAGAATATAAAAGAAAATCAAATGTATAAAGGGACTGATTAATGTATATATGTGTATGATCCCCTCTTTTCTTTTTCCATATTAAAATATGCACGAAGTACTCAATATAGACAAAAGTTTGACTCTCTTGCAGTCATAAAACAGCCGATCCTTTGCCCAACATGCTTCCACTTAGTTTACTAAACAGTGATCTACAGAAATACATTACTTTTTTGGCAGTGTAAATCACAAATGCAAGGGTCCTAATCTAAGATTAACAACACACATTACCACATCATCCTGTCATGCACATCCTCCTGCTAACTTTAGAAGAAGGAAATCAATGTCACCTGTTTTAAGGACGGAGCACTATTTAGATCAATTAATCCAAATCTACATAAATACAAAGAAGCAATCTAAGAAGCATTTTTTGTTCTATCACATTCTGTAAAAACAACAACAACAACAACACCCTGTAAACATGTGATTAGAGCTGTCTGGAATCCATCAGCACAATTTAGCACACGCACAAGCCTTACTCCTTTAGTGAGCAAGTCACGCGGCTTAATTATGACTCCGTCATGTTGCAGTTGTCAGCTTTGCAATTCAATCTTCGTTTCTAGCTGGGCAGCAATAACCTTGAGGTAGAGAGTTGGAACTCTGGAAGCCAACAGAATATCATCGAAACTTCAGCATTCAAAAATGGAACAGCTTACCTCCAGAAGTGGTGGGTGCCCCATCACCTGAGGGTTTTAAGACAGGGGTCCTCAACCACCGGGCCGCGGACCGGTCCCGGTCCGTGGAGCACTCTGTACCGGGCCGCAAAGAAAAAAAAATTAAAAAAAATGGCGGCTTTCTTCGCCTTCGGTGAATGCTGCTGGGATCGGGGATCAAGGACACAAATGAAAGAAGGGGAGGGAGGAAGCAACCGAAGCCTGTCCTGCTCTCTGGCTCAGCAGCTTCGGTTTCTGGTGAGAATAATAACTATTCGCCTCTTTTTATCAGCTGAAGCTGCTCCGAAACGAAGAAGGCAGGCAGGCAGGCAGAACGGAGCACTGTGGATTGAACCGCGCGTGGGTGGGCGGGGTGGGGGTAAACGGGCGCTTCGGAAGTGCTGCGGTGACAGGAAAAGCCACCCCCCACCCCCAGTTTCTTTGAACCAGTTTCTTCCTGGGCTGGTGGAGCAGCGAGAGAGCGACTGAGAGAGGAACGAGGCAGACACCTGAGGGAGGGAGGCAGACACCTGAGGGATGGGGCTGAGGGAGGCAGGGCCGAGGCGCTCCTGAACTTGGTGGTTTGCTGGCAGACGTTTTATTACCCGACTAGGTAACAACATCAGATGTTACCTAGTCAAGTAATGAAACGTCTGCAAGCAAACCACCAAACTCGGATTCCCCCGGTCCTTGAAAAAGTGTTTGTGCTTGAAACTGGTCCCTGGTACAAAAAAGGTTGGGGACCACTGTTTTAAGAAGAGATTGAATAGCCATTTGTTTGGAAGGGTATTGAGCAGGGCTGTCAAACTCATGGCCTGTGGGTGGATATGTCATGTGCTGGCCACACCCACGGCCAGTTTAGCAAAGGGGAAAAAAAGTCCCGATACTGTTCTGACTCAGCCTTAGCAGAACCAAGAAACAGACTTCTTATTCCGAAAAATCCCCTCTTTATTTAGCTACTGTGAATTCATGGCATTCACACATGTAAAAGTCCAGGCAATAATACTTCCAAAGGTTAACTGTAGTAACAGACCTTATCAGTTCCTTGGGATACTTGCCAGGCTGGGAGCTTTCAGCCTGAAGTTTTAAATTAAATTCTGGCAAGCAGTCTCTGAGACATGAACCATGATGAGCAATTCTTCCAAAAGAAATCCTAACGGTTCTCTCCTATGACACCACACCCCTTTTGCTTTTATTTATTCCCCAGCCAGGGAGGGGCCATTCAATGTCCATGTGTGCCTTTCTTCCTGAGTCGTCTCCCTGTCCTCAGTTGTTCTCCACTCTTGACAGCTCTGAGCATGTGCGCATCTAGAACAGGCCCCAGCTATTCTTCTTCCCCACTTATCTCCAACTCCAAAGGCAGATGGGAAATGTCGGACGGCCCTGGCTCTATCTCTGCTTCCGATGCGAGAGCATCCATCAGAGCCTTCCCCAGACTCCAGGACTGACCCAGGTTCCTCCCCAACCACCTCATCATCTGAGTTTGTCACTAGCTCCGCTTGGCAGCTGGCGGGCCACAACAGATATGTTATGTGATGATGCTGTGTTGATGAGAGTTTGACACCCCTGGCATAGGATCTCTTGATTCCATTCCATTTTCCATTTTATACTTCATTCCATTCTATAATGCACTCCATCCCATCCCATCCCATTCTATATTCAACTCTATCCCATCCCATTCCATCCCATTTTCTCTTCTATATTCCATTCAATTCTGTATTCAATTCCATTCTATAGTCCATTCCATTATATAGTCAACTCCATTCCATTCTATAGTCCATTCCATTATATAGTCAACTCCATTCCATTCTATAGTCCATTCCATTATATAGTCAACTCCATTCCATTCTATAGTCCATTCCATTTTCCATTTTATACTTCATTCCATTCTATATTGCACTCCATCCCATCCCATCCCATTCTATATTCAACTCTATCCCATCCCATTCCATCCCATTTTCTCTTCTATATTCCATTCAATTCTGTATTCAATTCCATTCTATAGTCCATTTCATTATATAGTCAACTCCATTCCATTCTATATCCATTCCATTATATAGTCAACTCCATTCCATTCTATAGTCCATTCCATTATATAGTCAACTCCATTCCATTCTATAGTCATTCCATTTTCCATTTATTCCATTCAACTCCATCCCATCCCATGCCATTCTATATTCAACTCTATCCCATCCCATCCCATCAATTTTCTCTTCTATATTCCATTCAATTCTGTATTCCATTCCATTCTATAGTCCATTCCATTATATAGTCAACTCCATTCCATTCTATAGTCCATTCCATTATATAGTCAACTCCATTCCATTCTACAGTCCATTCCATTTTCCATTTTATACTTCATTCCATTCTATATTGCACTCCATCCCATCCCATGCCATTCTATATTCAACTCTATCCCATCCCATCCCATCTCATTTTCTCTTCTATATTCCATTCAATTCTGTATTCAATTCCATTCTACAGTCCATTCCATTATATAGTCAACTCCATTCCACTCTATATTCCACTCTATTCCATTTTCTCTTCCATATTTCATTCAATTCTGTATTCAGTTCCATTCTATAGTCCATTCCATTCCATTCTATATTCCATTCCATTTTCCATTTTATACTCCATTCCATTTTATATTCTACTCAGTGGTGGGATTCAATTTTTTTTTACTATCGGTTCTGTGGACGTGGCTTGGTGGGTGCGGCAGAAGAAGGAGACTGTAAAATCTCCAGTCAGAGGGGTATTTGACGGTTCTCTGAACTGCTCAAAATTTCTGCTACCGGTTCTCCAAAACTGGTCAGAACTTGCTGAATACCCACCTCTGTTCCAAGGTCTCTTCCAACTCTGTTATTCTGTAATTCAACCGGCTAAAATATAACCCAATGTTGTTCAATATCCAGATGTGAGAACTTGAACTCCAGAATTTTTAGGTATAGCCATAGTAGCTGGGAGATATGTAAACTATTGTCCATATTTCTGAAAATCATCTGGATTAGGAAACTGGTATTTATACCAGTATAACTGGTATTTATAACGTTCTTAATTATATATTCTAACGTGTTTGCCAGAGCACATGGTGGATAATAATAGAGTTATTGATGATGATTTCTTGAATTTTCATCTTTTTTTCTGATTTGAGATGATTTGTGCATAGCAAATTACTTGTAACCTTGTCTTTATTGTGACCTGTGTAAAGTCATACCTCAATTTGATTGAAGAATGTATGTTAAAAAGTTTGGCTATGTATCCAGTGCTTGTGTTGGCCAATGAATGGACCCTACTTCAATTAGATTAGAGCCTCTTTTAGAATTTCATTTGTAGGAATTACAATTAATGCCTACATTCACCTTTTCTTTGATTGCTGCAAAGACAGGCTATTCAGAAAGCTATTATAGCAACGTTTTTGATTTATTGGAAGTTCTCACCCACATAATTAACATAATTAATTTAGTCTAACAGTTTAAAAGGGGGGGTGGAAATAGGTAGGCATATTTCACCAGTGGAATTGCCCCAAGATAAAAAGTCTATTATATCCGCAGATCAATTTTGACTGAATAACCAGAAACTACAAATTGCTGGTAGACGTGAGTACTTCTATATTTATTTATTGCATTGCATTAAAAATGAATGAAGTGTCCAGCTTAGTGGCAGAACTTCTGAACCTTGGCTGACTCACACACACAAAAAATGAACAAGGCAACCCTGGTTAGCAAATGAACTTGATTGTTTTCTTGCAGACGTTTCATCACCCAATTAGGTAATGTCATCAGTGCTAGAAGGGAATGGAGTTTGCTCTATTTTTATGTATTAGTGGCTTGCCCAGTCAGGGTTGGTAGGAGAGATTTTGGTGGTTCCTTCAATAGCCTGTTGTTTATTATTAACTTGTTGGGCTGAGTTGGTAGTTCAGACCAATGGTGGGATTCAAAATTTTTACTACCGATTAGTAAAAAAAAAAATTACTAATCAAGGAGAGAAGCAAGCTAGAACTAAGGAGGAATTTGCTGACAGTGAGAACAATTCAGTGGAAGGCCTTGCCTCCTGGGTGTGGCTTGGTGGGTGTGGCATGGCTCGGTGGGCATGGCAGGGGAAGGATACTATAAACTCTCCATTCCCACCCTACTCCAGGGGAAGGATACTGCAAAATCCCATTTCTACCCTACCCACTAACCTGCTTTCCAGCTCCGTTCTCCTGTGTAGGACTCGGGAGGCAGAGAATAGATGGGGGAAGGGCCAGTCAGAGGTGGCATTTGCTGGTTATCCGAACTACTCAAAATGTCCGCTACCAGTTCTCCAGAACTGGTCAGAACCTGCTGAATACCACCTCTGGTTCAGACCGAGGACCAACCCAGCTCTGTTGTAACCAAGACTAGAAGTTAGCTTCATAAACAGCCAGGAACAGCATGAAAGACAAGTGGCTTAGGCTAAGTGGCAGAATTCCTCAAAGTTTACAAGCTCTGCTACTTTCTTATCTAACACAAGTCTTTTTTTTCCCCTACTCACCGACTGCAGGAAAGAACCAGTTAGCTCCAAAGCCTAAAAATGCAAGCAGATAGGGGAAAAACGGGCAGAAATTGGGAAGGAGGGTGGGGATATCATGATACATCCTACATTGTGAATAAAAATGGAGCCTATGAAATAACAAATGGACTTGGGATCAAGGACAAGAAGCAATGGATGGAAACTAATCAAGGAGAGAAGCAAGCTAGAACTAAGGAGGAATTTCCTGACAGTGAGAACAATTCAGTGGAACGATTTGCCTCCAGAAGTTGTAAATGCTCCAACACTGGAAGCTTTTAAGAAGAGGTTGGATAGCCATTTGTCTGAAGTGGTGTAGGGTTTCCTGCCTAAGCAGGGGGTTGGACTAGAAGACCTCCAAGGTCCCTTCCAACTCTGTGATTCTGTTATTCTGATCAGTACCACCAAGTTGCTTTGCACAAGATTCCAGCAGTTTGAGAAATCCATAAATAAACGAATTCTTCTTGAGTTTTTGCCATAGACGAAAAACACTGATAGGAAAATTAACACGGAAGGGGAAAAGATGTAGATGAAGAATATGCCAATGGTATCGTCCCTGTGAAAGGTTTACCAATACAGCTGAATGAAAAAGCTATGTGTTGTGTGTTGGGCTCCATTAGCCTAATAATAGAGTTAAAGACAATGCTTCCCTGGACCCCTATGTGAAAGAATACCAGAATGGGTTTAAAGCTTTCCCCCTCCCCTTCTACTGCCTCTGTTGAAAGGGTCTTTAATTTGAATAGTGTAAGCAGATAGAGTAAAGAGCATACACATTGTTTTAAAAGAACAGTTCATTGGAAGGCGTTAATTGCCTGTCACAAAGGAAAGGTGTAACCCAGTTTGAAAAGATGTGTTGTTTTTTACATGTATATATCCATAACAAAAGAAAGTTAGTGATAAGGTTGGCCTACACAAAGAGGGCCAACTTGCTTCCAGATCAGAACAAGTATTATCCATTTATAAAGGAGCCAGCGGTCTCTCTTTCAATGCAGCTGTTCAGCAGGGGGGAAAAGAGAATAAAATGGAATGTATCGGGCAAAACAAACCCTGTTTAAGCTTTCAGAACATGCTGGTTCATTAACCAAGCTCAGCTTCCGGATTTCAGGACCAGCCTAACAATGAAGAACAGGATTCCTGCATTTCATCGATTCCTTTCTACCTGTGACATTTGTATCAATTCCATCGAAACAAAAGCAGGACATGTCATTTTGACTTGTTTGGTTTCCAACATTATAGATTGCATAACTGACATGGTTTCCATGGCTGTGTTAAGCTTGACTTCCCAGCGCATAGGAACACAAACTAAGTCCTACCGACTCCTTTGAGAAACTGAGAAAACCACAAGAAGTCTTTTGGGTTTATTTCACTGTATTTGAATCCACATTTGAAGGGTATTTAAACACTTCCACCAGTGATGGTGTTTGACTTTCCCAGATGTTCAAGGCCTCCTTCTTTGCTGTCTGGAGAACTTTTGGCTTCCCTGACGTCTTGCATGTGCAAATCAAGGTCCTCAGAAAATTTTAGGACTGAGTTACAGCAAGACAATCTCTGGATATTTTAGAGGACACAAATGGGGTATGAATGATAGCATACACTATGTGGACCAGATTAACAGAGTTGGAAGAGACCTTGTAGGTCATTTTATCCAACCCACCACCCAAGCAGGAGACCCTACACCATTTCTGACAAATGGCAGTCCAATCCTTTCTTGAAAGCCTCCAGTAATGAAGCTCCCACAACTTCCGAGGGCAACTTCTGTTCCATCGGTTGATTGTTCACACTGTCAGAAAATTTCTCCTTATTTCCAGGTTAAATCTCTCCTTATTCAGTTTCCATCCATTATTTCTTGCCTGGCCTTCAGGTGCTTTGTAAAATAGCTTGATCCCTTCCTCCTCTCTGTGGCAGTTCAAATGATTCTTCCAATTAAAACTTCTGAATATGATCATGTGGTCATCTCCAGGTGATGATGAGGCTATTGTCAGATGACCTTGACATATTTTGATAAAAGTTCGCAGTTGCGCAAAAAGGGACAGAGGCTAGCGAAGAAATGGAAAGTTAAAGAAAAGAATCCCCCCTCCCCTTGCTAGCCCAGCAAAGGAATGCAAAACACCTCCTGCCTTCTTCCCCTCCAAGATTCCCCCCTCCCACCGTTTCATGAAAGCCGAAAGAAGTAAATTAGCATAGCAGCAGATATGCAATAGTTAGAAGACAGAATATATTATTAGGAAGATATCTTGAGGCTGACAGTGGTCTTACTAAGGCTTTATAGAGTGGTATTAGCACCTCCCTTAATTTTGATTGTATCCCTCTGTTAATGCAGTTTAGGATTGCATTGGGTTTTTTGGCTGCTGCCACACATTGCTTGCTCTTATTTAACTGGTTGTCCACTAAGACTCCAAGATCCCTCTCACAGTTCCTGCTATTAAGCTTGCTTTCACCCAGTCTACATGTGTACTTTTTGTTTTTCTTACCTACATGTAAGACCATATTGCATTCAGCTTTGAGTACCCTAGTAACTGAGACATAGCCTGCATGTAAAATATTATTCCCCTTAGCTTAGCCTTCTCTGTATCTTCAGCTCTGTAATTTCAGTGATATTTGGGAGGGGGGTGGTGGAGGTGGAGTGGAGGGAATGAGCAGCAGCTTTTGTCTTCTAAAAGGCTAACAATGAGCACATTAAACAAGATTGCAGAAATAGACACGAGACGTGTTTTTAATAGAAGATGATCGATGGAATGGATTTGACATTTCTGAGTCAGTTAATATTTATACTGGAGCAAACGATCAGTCTGAACATTTAGATTGTGCTGAGTTTCACTCAAAAAAGGAGAAAATCTTGAAGACTCCTACCAAGGAAGAGGTGAAGTCCAATGTATCCCCTTTTCTTTCGTCCTCCTTTCCAGGGTTTGTGAGCCAACCTTCCCTCAATAAAGACACTTGGACTCAAATATGGCTTACCAGTGCATCCCACTGCCTTGCTCTGTTCTTCTTTTCCCTTGCCAGTTGCACTTGAATTCTGCCTGGACTGCTCAGTCCACTCTCTGATCTTGTTGTGGACTGTTGGTCACCGGCCTCTCCAGCAACCAAATCAGAGGAGGCGGCGGAGGAGGAGGCATGGGAATTGGGGTCAGCATCAGGGCAACCGGAGAGTTCCGAGGGGGAAGAGGGGATGGAACTGGCAGAGAGAGAGAGAGAGAGAGAGGCGGGCCTGAGCCATCCGTCAGCCCTCAGATGGAGAGTCAACAGGCCCCAGGTCTGGAGGTGGTAAATGAAGAAGAGGAGGAACATCTGGATCCAGTGCCTGATTTGAGGATGTGCAGAAGGCAGAGGAGAGGAGAGCAGTGGAAATCTATGGGCCGATCCTGGGGAAGGAAGAGCCACCGCTGCTAGTGAGGCTCCACCCTAGCTCTGGGGATAAAAGGCAGAGGGCAGAGATGAATAGGTGTGGCAGACAACTATTCATCTTCTGGCCAGATGGACTTGTTAGCTATTCCATTGGTTAATTGCTCTCATCATTAGGAAATTACTCCTTAGTTCTAGATTGCTTCTCTCCTTGGTTAGTCTTGCCTTTTGGTACTTTAGAAAATAGTTTGACCCTTCATCTCTGTAGGAGCCCCTCAAATATTGGAAGAATGCTATTGTGTCTTTTATGTTACTGCAATGTATTTGTACTCATCTGAATCATCTTCCTGCATAGTTCCTCTTGTCTGCATTTGAGTTGTTACATTGGTAATGAAACACTTGGTTAATGTGGGTTATTTTTCGATTTCTTTGGCTAATAAAGATATCAAGGAAAGATAGTATCCTATATTGTTTTCTTCTTCCCTTGTGAATGTTGTTTCTTTGAAGATGTTGTGGATCATTTCACGTGCACTCTCTACTTTTTAATTACAAGAAAGGTGTCATTGGTACACAAAATCCATACTACTGGTTCTATGACTGCAGAAAAAAACAATTACTATCAACCTGCCTTCCATTGAGGACCTGTATACTGCACGAGTCAAAAAGAGGGCTGTGAAAATATTTACAGACCCCTCCCATCCTGGACATAAACTATTTCAACTCCTACCCTCAAAACGATGCTATAGAGCACTGCACATCAGAACAACTAGACACAAGGACAGTTTTTCCCCTAATGCCATCACTCTGCTAAACAAATAATTCCCTGAACACTGTCCAACTATTTACAAAGTCTTTTAATCTTTTAATCTTCTCATCACTCCTTATCACCCATCCCCTCCCACTTGTGACTGTATGACTGTAACTTTGTCGCCTGTATCCTTACAATTTATATTGACTGTTTCCTAGTATGATTTGACTGCTTATTGTACCCTATGATTGTTATTAAGTGTTGTACCTGATGATTCTTGACTCTTGACAAATGTATCTTTTCTTTTATGTACACTGAGAGCATTTGCACCAAAGACAAATTCATTGTGTGCCCAATCACACTTGGACAATAAAGAATCCCATTCCATTCCATTCCATTCCATTCCATTCCATTCCATTCTATTCTATTCTATTCTATTCTATTCTATTCTATTCTATTCTATTCTATTCTATTCTTATTTCATTCCATTCCATTCCATTCCATTCCATTCCATTCTATTCTATTCTATTCTATTCTATTCTATTCTATTCTATTCTATTCTATTCTATTCTATTCTATTCTAATTCTATTCTAATTCTATTCTAATTCTATTCTTATTTCATTCCATTCCATTCTAATTCTATTCTATTCTATTCTATTCTATTCTATTCTATTCTATTCTATTCTATGTTTGGCACTGCTGTCATTTCTAGTCACTGCATTACAGTGTAACTAGTCTAGTGAAAAGAAGAACTAGGTGGTGACATGATAGCAGTCTTCCAATACTGCCTCAAGGAAGAGGATTCAATTTATTTACCAAAGGACCTGAACGCAAAAGAAGAAACAATGGATGGAAACTAACCAAGGAGAGAAGCAACCTAGAACTAAGGAGAAAATTCCTAATAGTGAGAACAATCAACCAATGAAACAAATTGCCTTCAGAAGTTGTGGGTGCCCCATTACTGGAGGCTCTTAAGAAGAGATTGGACAGCCATTTATCATAAATAGTATACGTCTCCCACGAGAGCAGGGGGTTGGATTAGATGACCTCCAAGATCCTTGTTACTGTTAGTCTCTAGTGCTAACCCTGAGAGTAGTAAGGAGAAATACAGTATATTTCAATTTGAAAATGGGAAAAAATCAAAACAAAAACCCTTACCTCCTTCTCTCTAAAATGGTACAAACATGTGTGACTCATCATGGTCCATTGTAAAATATTCATTACAGTTACAAACATACTTTCTGATATTCTATTGTTTTATGAAGCTACATTTTGCATTAATCTCTTCAGTTTCTTTTCTTCTAAGTTCTCAAGCTCCATCTATTGGCGAAAAGTGCCAGAAATTACAGGCCAGCTTGTAAAAGCAATGTATCCTATAAACTGCAAAATAATTATGTTGTGAGATCGTCAAATGCTACTTCATATTAATACTTGGGCATGCGATCATTTCATAGTCAATGCCAGTTTGGAATGTTCTGTTCAATTTCTTGTTGCAATTAAAGACAAATACAGAAAGAAAAAAAAGAGAGTATTCTATTTTACTCTGACAGAAGAATAGTTTCTCAAACATTCTTTTTTTTAAAAAAAACAACAACACCTACTCTACTTTTTTTAAAAAAATAAAAAGATCTGTATTATTAACTGTAAATTTGAAGCTTGAATAAATAAAAAAGGAATTTTGATGGTTTCTAATTTAAAAGTTTGTAATCTAACTACACCAAACTTTTTTAAAAAAATATTCAACCCAATGAGATAGATAATACTATATTCAGGTAATTTTGCTATATATTCTGCTTCCCCTCCAGCATTTAGTCAGATTATTCCTAGTACACAAACATAATATGTAGGAACCATCCAACTTTTCACATTTCAGTTTAAAATTGTCCCAAGATAATTTTTATTATTTTCACATTTCAAGGAATTCTGAGCATAGAATATTTACATGCTTGTGAATATTATGAACTTGCAGCCAATCTGTGTTTACCCTTTCAGGCGAATAAATAAGCACAGAGAACAGATAGCCAATTGTGACTGGCTACTGACCATTAATCCAAATTCTCTAGCTCAATGTTTTTCAGCCTTGGCAAATTTCAGGTGGCTGGCCATCTACTCGCCAGCCATGGTTTTTCTGGGAGTTGAAGTCCACCTGTCTGAAATTTGCTAAGGCTGAGAAACACAGCTCCTAGCCCAATTACGAATGCATATCCTTTCTGTTACAAAAAATAAGAAGATTTTATACCTGTGCTCACTTATGATGGCAAACTTGTTGGCTTCAAAATTTCTCCTGCTGACACCTTATTCGTGGACTTAGGATCCAGAGGAGGCATGGATCAAGACTGCAAAAATGTAATAATCACTTCACTGAAACGACATTTTTCTCTTAAGGTACAACACTGTTAGTACAGTGCTACATCAAACTTGGAGGCGTGTGCGAATATTCAGAGGAGCGCTTCCTGAGTGAAAACCATAGAGGCAGAGTGGTAATTTGCTTTTCGACAGCGCCTTAACTACAATGGATAAATATTTCATGAAAATAACAATAGCACTTAGACTGATATACAGGGTTGGGCTCCTACAGATTCACCTGGGTTTGCGCAGACCTGTTGCTAATGTTCTGGCTGGTTCGGTGAACCATCAAATCCCATCCCTAGATGGCCCCTCCCACCCCTCCACCCGCCCCTCCCCTCCCAGGAGTCTCCACATGGCTCATTTTGGATGCAAGGTTCGGGGAGGGGGAAAAACGGGCCTCCTGGAAGTTGCAGAAGTCCAGAAATGGGCCTGTTTCTGGCCTCTGGAGGGCCTCTGGAGTCCAGGGGAGACAGTTTTCTCCCTCCCAGAGGCTCAAGGAAAGCCTATAGAGTCTGGGGAAGGCAAAAACACCCCTCCCCCCTGCCACCACCATGGTTGCAGGAGGCTAAGTAGGCCACGCCCACCATGGCCACATCCATCCAGCAACTGGACAGAGAACCTGTTACCGACATTTTTGAAGCCCACCCAAATTGCAGCAGACTTAGCAACATGGGCATTTTCATCCCATTAGCCATTAGCAATAGCACTTAGACTTATATACCCCGTCACAGTGCTTTTACTTCCCTCTCTAAGCAGTTTACAGAGTCAGCCAATTGCCCCCAACAATATGAGTCCTCATTTTACCCACCTCGGAAGGATGGAAGGTTGAGTCCACCTTGAGCCTGGTGAGATTCGAACTGCCAGATTGCAGGCAGCTGGCAATCAGCAGAAGTAGCCTGTAGTACTGCACTCTAACCTCTGCACCATTGTGACTCTTTCGAGATAGATTTGACCCGATGCAACTTTCATCCTACAAGGCAAAACATCTTGTCTCATTAGAGCCTCTGAAAAGTTAGACTGGATTCTAACTTGAGGCAAGTGTGTTTCTGGATACAATTCAAGGTGCTGATTGTCATCTTTAAAGCCTTCCATGTGCTGGGAGTGGGTCACCCAAGGGACTTCAGTTGTTTCTATCATTTAATTTGGTCCAGCCTACTGGACAACCTCTGAATCCAAAGTGATGAAGACCGGAAGATGGGCCTTTTCTGCTCTAGGGCCTGCCCTCTTGAACATCCTTGGGTTTTTTCTTTTTAATGACCCTGTCATCCCTTAATTTGGGGTAGAGTCAGGGTGACCAAATGGAGCTGAGCATTTACTAGCCGGATGCCCTTCCTGACTCCTATGTTGAGTTCACAACATATTTTCTCTTTCTGGCTAAACAAAACTAAGATGGGTTCGACTCCATTGGACATTTGGAAGACCTTGAAGAACTGGTTATCTGCCTGGGCTTGGGGTCATCCCAAGCATGTGAAAGGACCCCATTCCCCATCTCTGGCTAACATTTCCACATCATAATCTCACCCCAATGGCGCTAGCATGCCCCACTCATACCAACAGAAGAGGCCTGCTATGGATTCCATCTGCTGAGGAATTCCAGCAGTGGGATCAAGGAGAACAGCCTCTTTGGCTGTGGCTTCGTGCCTTTGGAACATTCTATCACCAAAGGTCAGAACTGCTCCCACACTTTTGGCCTTCTGGAAGGCTATTAAAATTGGTTTTGGCCACAAAAGGGGAGTTCACTGCAAGAAATGATTGTCGGGGTAAGGCGGTTTCGTCCCTATACCATCCAATCCCTTGGTGCTGTTTTTTTGCATAAACATTTAATTGTTTTCCTGTTCACCTTCTTAATGATCTGTAAGCCACCCAGAGTTGCATTGCATTATCAGTGTTAGGAATAACATGGTTACCTAACGTAGTTTGGGTAAAATAATATATATAAACTATGATAGTGAGTTTATGTGTGTGTCACTTTAACTGCAAAACATGTAATTTTGGGTGCGGTTGTAAAATCGCCATAAGAGGGAGCAAGAGAACTTGATTGAATTGCTGGCTTACTGGATTGCTTGCAGACGATGATGGATTGTTAACTGCGTGTTCTTTGCTGTTGCTGAAGGAAGAAAAGAGGTTTGAATTCTTCATATCTCTAACTGCAAAGAGATATATTACTGGACTGATATTTGTAAGTTTACTGAACTCTTTTTCGACACTGGACTTTGCAACTGATTAATCCCCAGATGGACTGAACTAGTGTATGATATATGGACTGTTTGACTATGCTATAAATCTTACTGGAATAAACTATTTAACTAGCACATTGTATCTGTTTTACTGAGTGTAAGCTACAATAACGTTTGTCTCACATATTTGCCTGCCTGCCTGACTGCCGTGCAGATTCTGCTAAGGTGTATATCCCTAACAATCAGGGAAAAAATATATTAAATAAATAAATATATCTAGGCTGCTATATCGTGTGTGTGTGTATAAAAATACATATTTATATCAATCGATAATCATCAACTGCCATGATAATTGTTGATCACATGTCTGAGATGAGTGGCTAAACAAACTTTTTTTTTCTTTTTATGACCCTGTAATCCCTTAATTTGGGTAAAATTGGGGCGACTGCATGGAGCTGAGCATTTACTGGCCAGATGCCCTTCCTGACTCCTACATGGTGTTCACAGCACATTTCTCTTTCTAGCTGAAAAAAATAATCTTTTAATGACATCATAACCCTTTGCGGGGTGGAGTCCAGGCAACTGAATGGAGCTGAGTGTTTTTACTAGATTGATGCCCTTCCTGTTGCCGATGTGGAGTTTTTTTTTTTTCCTTCAGCAGATATGTTCTCATTGTGCCCAGAGAGAGAAATACCTGCCTCTACCTAGAATCGAACTCACAGCCTCCTGATTGTGAGGCGAGAGCTCCACCTGTAGGCCCGCGCAATGCGTATTTCTAGCTAAACAAAATGAATAAATAAAATTGCCAGTGAAGATCGGTGGGACTTATTCCATACAAATACCAAGTTTACAGCTCTATCTGGGACACCCCATTGATAGAAACCTATGTTTCTGCAGGTGTGATGAATAGGAAGGAATAATATAACTGCAGTTTCTAAGCATTCCAAATCTATCCGGCACACAATATCTTGTTGACTTATAAATCAGGAGCATTTCCTCCAAAAGTCCTTGCGCAACGTGGAAATGTACTACGATATCCATGCTCACTCAGCATACCGCAAGCTCGGCACTCAGAGCCAAGCTCTTGAGAGGCATATGCTTAAAAAGTTCTTTATACTAAGCCTCTTACTCTGGCTGAAACGCATTGATTGTCACAAAATTGTGTGAACCCCAAAGGCAGCTGCTTTGTAGGCAAGTATGCAGAAGTGCTTTAATGTTAATCTCCCGATGCTTCCTGAAACGCTCCCTGATTGCTGGAAGCGACGTGACCGTCTGAGCAAGCAATTTTTTTTGTTGGAGGAGCCTTTGTTAGGAGATTCAGTTCTCATCTAAGATGTTTTCCTTTATCAGCCCTACTGGCCTTCCTCCAGGCATAAGGAGGTGTTATTTTGGCAAGCAAGAACGGGTCAATTTATGCTACCCCAGCTAACGTTGGCTCCCCCCCCCCAAAAAAAAAAAGCTAAGGGGAAATTTTTGGAAGGCATTGTTGGAAGAAATATCCACATGGTTCAGTTCCAAGTGGGGAGAAAGAAACATGGGAACAATGGAGGCTGGTTGGAAAGATGGGTTAATGAAGCAGAAGCACGTGGGTGGTTCTGGACAGCTGACCACATGGAGTTGAGAGTGGAGGGGAGATTTATACCTTCTCTTGGGCTTTGAACTTGAGCTTCCTGTTCCTGTGCAAGAGCATGTGTTCTATTGGCTGTTGTCAGACTCCTAGGGGGCCATGTACAAATCCTAGGAGTTTGTCTGAGCTAAACTTGGATGAAGTTTGGCTGATGCAATGAAGGGGCTTGTTGGGCAATTCCTATTATGGCTGAGGGTTAACCCTACTTTTCTTCAGACCTTGCTGCAGGGAGTAATGGATTACCAAATCTGCATTTCTAAAAGCTGGCCTTCCTTCCTTCCTTCCTTCCTTCCTTCCTTCCTTCCTTCCTTCCTTCCTTCCTTCCTTCCTTCCTTCCTTCCTTCCTTCCTTCCTTCCTTCCTTCCTTCCTTCCTTTCTGTCATCATGCATGGAACACATGCTCTCTTACTTTCCTCCTGGTAGGTTGTAGTTTTCTGGGCTTTGCTTCTATAATTTATTTCATGTAAATAAATCCCTTTATGTTAGTTATAAAATCTTCTTCACTAATTGCCCAGTTTGATTAACATGCTCATGAGCATATACAAACTGCTTCAACATCCAACAGGTTCCAGCCTCTTCTGGAAACTCTATGGTGGTGCTACCTCAATAACTTTTGAAAGCTTCCAGCCTACACTCTGAAATTGTCTCCTAAATCACTCCCAGCCCACATGGAAATTTGTTCTTTCACAGCTGGAATCAGGCAGCTCTGTGATGATTATATTCTTTCTGACTTCTGCTCCATATTGAGCTCCATTTTCATAAAACATAGAATAATAGAGTTGGAAGGGACCTTCTGTGGTCATTTAGTCCAACCCTCTGCTTGAGCAGGAAATCCTGTACTATTTCAGACAAATGGTTGTCCAGTCTCTTTTTGAAAGCCTCCAGTGATGGAGCACCCACAACTTCTGAAGGAAGTACTTCTGTCTCATGTAAACTTATGATGTCCAACTAATTCCTTAGAAAAGGGGTCTTTAAACTTGACAGCTTTAAGACTTGTGGACTTCAAGTCCCAGAATTCCTCCTCCAGTCATGTTAGCTCAGGAATTCTGGGAGTTGAAGTCCACAAGTCTTAAACTTGCCAAGTTTGAAGACCCTCCCCTTAGAATGATAGTGATTTTTTAATAGTAAAAAAAAGGAAGTAGGGTTGACCCAAATATCCATCAAGTCTCTTTGATCCAATCAAAAGGGTTATAGACAGTAGCAAAGTTGTTACAGAATTGATCCAATCAATTGCAATGACTCCACCAAGGCCTTTGGGTAGCAAAGCTTTCTATAAGATCTTAATCGTCTTCCTTTTTTGTACATTGCTATAGCAACCAGTGGGAAGATGAAGATGTACACATAAAGTCTTTTTATTATTATTATTTCTGCTTAGAGATTTGTTTGTTCTTTTAATTTGATGACCAAAGATTCTATACTGCAGAACTTTTCTATAGGTAATTAGGTCTGACTGCTCCATTAATTTGGCCCTGGCCCCACAATAATGAACCTGTGGTAGAATTATATTCTGTTAGGTGGCCTAGCGCTACCAACATTTCTAACTGACTCACAAGAATGTTGTTTAGAAACTGCTGAATTTTTCCCTGCCTTCTGGGGCTTGAAAGACATCTAATCCAGAGCATTGAGACCAGCTGGAGGCATCTGGCTGCTCAATGGAGTATAAATATCATACCATCTATCCCCTTGTCACTATAGAAAGTAGTAGCAGAATATATTATTAGTATTGTTTATTTCAATTTATTATACACATAAATGTATACACATAAATGACATACAGATAAACCAGAAGTATAGCTTGAATTATAAAGGGCAAAAAAGACAAACGATTTTCAAAAGCAAGGTAATAAAACACACAAAAAAGGCTATATTCAACAGAGGACAAAATCCCCCTGGAAGTTGTGACCCTTTCATCATCATCTAAGTGCCACAGATGAGGAATCCTTGGTGATCTCTGATTGCTTTCTTGCAATGATGATGCACTGATGATGTTACCTAGTTGGGGAATGAAATGTCTGCAAAAAAACAACCAAGCTCGGAGAGCACTGAGGACTTTTTATTTCAACCCTGAGCTACAAATATTCTCCTTTATCAGAGGTAAATATTCTCCTTTATCTACAGAGGTTCTCAGATTATTCCAGTTGGTTCCTAGCACTTTCCCAGGGATTCATCTCAGAAGGGATGTCTAACCTATACACTATTTTTTTTTTTTTTTTTGGCAGCTCTTCATATCTCCAACAAGAAAGACTGTAATACTCCTAACCTAGTTCTTATCAAAAGTTTATGCAAGGCACTACTGGTTCATCCATCAAATTCTTCCTACCAGGTGGCTGGCTTTGGCAAAGCACTTCTAAAGGAACGATTTCACACTCCTAAGTACACTGGCAGGAGAGTTATAAGAAGAAAGCTGGGAAGCAATGAAACGCAAAGAAGATTTGACAAATCAAGGACCTTACTCAGCCCCACGGAGCACAAAAACGCAGAAGTGAAGCTGCTTCGTAGAAGAAGGCAGAGAGAAAAGTGATGCCCATCGCCTCAACCTCCTCACTGTTCCAGTTGTCTTCTGCAGTCCTTCTCAGAAGTGATATTCAGCTGGTTTTGACCAGTTCTGGTGTACCAGTGGTGGACATTTTGGGCAGTTTGGAGAACTGGCAAATACCACCTCTGGCTGGCTCCACCCACCCTCACCCTATCTTGTCCTATGTTCCCTTGTTTTTTAGCTGCTCTAGAGGAGGACAACAGAAAAGACATGCTTCTTAGATCCTACAAGATCTCAATGTTTATTGGAAAGGACCTGGAGCACATCCACTTTGCTGGGACATATTGGGTGGACAGAAACAATTGGAAACAAGCCGTCTCTTAGTTATCAAGATCCTATGCCATACAGAGCTTTATAGGTAATAACCAACATCTTTAATTACAGGCAGAAGTTGACTGGCAACCCACAAAGGTCTTGTAGCAGAGGTGACATGCTTGTCTTCGAAGGGCAGCCCCACATAGAGCTCATTGCAACAATCCAATAGTATTGCTTTGATTCTTTTTAACGTGGTAAGCAACCCAGGATCACCTCATGGTGAGATGCGCAGCAAACAAATATAACAAATAATAATTGTGAAGTGACCAGGGCATGAATGACCATCTGGGCATTTTCTGTATGCGGACTTTTGACCTTGTAGGGACAATTTCAGAGACATATGAGCAGGGACGGACTGCTGGGGGTTTCGCAGGGGTTCGGGAGGCCGACTAGGCCATGTCCACCATGGCCACGCCCACCCAGAGAACCCAATGCTAAAAATTTTGAAGCCCACCCCTGCATATGAAAGTTGCCAGGCAAAGTTACTGGAGGACATTACAATTGCCTACCTCTGCTAATTTCTTTCTTCTTTTCAGTATTCCTGCCTTTTGGTACATCTTTCTTTTTCTTTTTCAAAAAAAGGCTGTGTAAGCAGCACAGCTAGAGTTGATAAACTAAGGAGGCATGCCCATTACCATTACAGATGCTCCTGTTGTTTGATGCTTTCAGTATTTCATTATCTCTCCATCTCCCCTCATAGTCCTGCAACTGAAAGCCCATCAAAACAGCACAGCTTGAGATGATAAATGAAAGGAAGGCAATGTGACGCCAAGGCTTCTGTTCCATGTGTTCCTCCACACCCCACAGGTATACCAGCCGAGCGCTGAGTCAGCATCACAGCAGTCTTATAAACTGCCTTCAAGGAAAGGAAACCAAATGTTTGTTTTGATTTATTTTTTTTAATTTGCAGTCATTGCTCAGGTTTTATGCAAAAGGTGGGAACCGTAGAGGGAAAGATCACACACACCTAAGCAAATGTTCCAAACTTGAAGTTGTCAGTCGGGTTGGTTTGAGCCCTTCTGCCTTTTGACTGGGAGTGGGGGGAGTTCTGCGTTGACAGCAAATTTCAGGTTCTTGTGAGCTATTATGCGATATTATTTAATTAATTGTTTGACTTAGTTTAATTTTAACTTTATGTATTTATGTTCCCCACCTTTAATTATTTTTATTAATAACTCAAGGCAGCAAAAACAACACTCCTTCCTTCAAGTTTGTCCACAACAATAACACTATGAGGTGAAATGGGCTGAGAGAGAATGACTGGCCCAAAGTCACTCAGCCTAAGGCTGGACTAGAACTCCCAGTCTCCTGGTGATTGACCCAAAGTCACCCACCTGGCTTCCATGCCTACGGCCGGACTAGAACTCCCAGTCTCCTGCTTTCTAGCCTAGTGCCTTAACCACTAGAGTTATAAACAGGCCCTCTCTTATTAATGGACTAGAACAAGATGAGGGAGCAACCCCAAAAGATCATCTCTCGTTAATGACTGTATTTTGCAAGCCCTATAGAATGGAATTGAATACAGAATTGAATGGAATATAGAAGAGAAGATGGGATGGGATGGAGTGGAATATAGAATGAAATGAAGTATGAAATGGAAAATGGAATGGAATGGAATATAGAATGGAAAATGAAAAGGAACAGAATGGAACGGAATGGAATGGAATGAAACTTTGCATTTGTTTGGCAGGTAAAAACAGTGGGTATTTGGTTCTGGGTGATGCATTGCACCATTACTAAGATGGCCTATGCTGAAGCTTACCCCTAGGAAAAGTTTCCCAGTTTATACAGTGTTCTGTTGCAATTATTCATACTTCCAATTAAGTACATTTACGGTTGATACTTCTTGGTCAGTGGTTATCAAAAGTTTATGCAAGAGAGAGTACCAGTTCATCTATCATAGGCCCCCTGCTGGCCTTTGCAAAACACTTGTAAAATGAAAAGATAACACTCTTGAGCTAAACACAATTAATTATGAGAAGGGAATGAGAGGAAGTACAAAGGGATGCTTTTAGTCATAAGATGTCAGGCTCCAAAAACCACAAAAGATTCTGTTATTCTCTCGAGCAAATGTTTTTAATGTTCTACACCTACGGATAGAATCTTGCCAAACTGAAGTAATCTACTACCCACACAAAGCTATTATTTTCATGTATTTATTTATCAAATTTGCTTGTCACCCATTTTGTGGTTTAGGTGATTCTGAGCGGCTATACTCTGGGAATTATGGAGGACGGGGGTTGCGTTCATCCTTTCTTTCTCACACAAACTATCTGAACTGAGTTGTCTCTTACTTCTCTGGAATGCACCCCTTCCTCTTAGAAAACCACTCCATGTCATCTCATGTGTGTCAGGGTTCCAAGCAATAACTCCATAGAAATCAGAACTCCGAGGCAAGCAAGTTCCTCAAAGAACAATGTTATTGGAGTTATCATATTGGCATAAACTGGTGAAAACTGACTCAGAAAGCTCCCATGGTTTTCACCTGATTAAAAAGTGAAAGTTCCCCCTTTCCCCAAACAATCAGTCACATTGTCCAATCAAAGTGCTGACTGGTCTCATGGTAACTAGACTCCTCCTCTCTCCAGCCACTTGCTGGAATGTCCTTGGTTCCCACAGGAAACTATTTTGATTTGGCTACAAAAACCCCATCTAACTATATTTCCCCTCCCTAACCCGTCTTCGCATTGTGGAAACCCTGAAGCATCCAGAATGGGCCCAGCCAGGTTTGCTTCAGAGTTGATAATGTGAGGTCTAAGCAAAATAATATAAAAAAGGAGTCCTTAAATATAGACAGTGATAAAGAAAAATGAAGTGTAGAAAGAAACCTACTTGGCATTATAATTGTCTTCCACAGTAACATTCCCTGATGCCCACAAGCTTATAGTAATAAGCAAAGACAACTAGGAGTAGCTCCACAGAGCCATTACATCCACTCTTCAATGCCTCCAAAGCCATTAGATCAGGGGTGTCCAACCTTGGCAACTTTAAGACTTGTGGACTTCAACTCCCAGAATTCCTCAGCCAGCAAAGCTTAAAGTTGCCAAGGTTGGACACCCCTGCATTAGATGATCTGCAATCAGACTGTCAATTCAGAGAACCAACCACAAGGAGAAAAAAAATCTATGACTTTCATCTATTGAAGTAACAGAAATCACACCCAGACGCCACACGGATGACGCATAAAGGTATAAAGAAAGGGGCAAATATTTCAAAGCCTAAACATTTGCAAAGGGATTTGCCTACTGTTCATCTTCTTAGGTGAAAAAAAAACAACCCAAGAATTTTGTTAATTTTACCCCTCCTGGCTTCTCCTAAGTGACAGATGAAAAACAGGGAGGTACCAGAATCTTCCAAGAGTCGATTGATCTGCCTCACAGATTTTCCTGACCTTGTGTTTCCAATGGAAACTTAGTTTTGGAACAGATTCTCTCACCCTGCATTTGTGTTGAGACCAGGATAGGTTTCAAACATTTTAGCAATGGGTTCTCTGCCTGGTTGTTGGATGGGCATTGCCATGGTGGGTGTAGACTAGTTGGCCTCCTGTACAAGGGCATTTTTGCCCTCCACGGGTTCCGGAGGCTCTCCCGAACCCCTGCGAACCTCCAGTAGCCCACCCCTGGTTGAGACCCAACCTTCACTAGTGTTTCATAACAGGGTAGGCCAAGGGTGTCCAACTCGCAGCCGGTGGGCCAGATGTGTCATGTGCTGCCCCCACCCCCACCCGGTTTAGCGAAAGGGAAAAAGTCCCAATACGTCATGTGATGCTGCCTGGTGATGCGAGTTTGACACCCCTGGTGTAGACGATCAAAGCAACCCAAACCCATGTTGTGATCAGAGCCGCCGCTACTTTTCCTTCTTGTCCTATGTCATCCAGGCTTTCTGAATAACAGAGTTGGAAGGGACCTTGGAGGTCTTCTAGTCCAACCCCCTGCTCAGGCAGGAAACCCTGTACGGTTTCAGACAAATGGTTATCCAGTCTCTTCTTCAAAATTTCCTGTGTTGGAGCATTCACAATTTTGGGAGGCAAGATTATTTGTTCCAATTCCAAGGATTAATTGTTCTGACTGTCAGGAAATTTCTCCTTATTTCTAGGTTGTTTCTCTCCTTGATGAGTTTCCATCCATTCCTTTCTGTCCAGCCTTCAAGGGCTTTGAAGAATATACTCAGCATAGGTTCCATTGTCATTCTGCTCTTAAGCTTAGTAGGTGTATTCTGACTTCCCACTTGAATTTGCTCCCAATTGCTAAAAATCCATTGTTCTTTGTGCTATGCTTAGACACAATGGAAAACAAACTTTTCTTGTGTGACATCTATTCACATATTTGAACAATGCTTTCATATCCCCGATTCTTTCCCACCCTCTTTTCTTGATATTGATGTTTTCTTGTTTTATTTTTCTTGTCTTAGTTATCTTGGTTTGATATTTCCTTATTTTCTCTTTGTTTCAAGACCTCACTGGTCTCTCTATATTTTCCAGTATGAATGATTCTTTTCCAAGCTTAGTCCCACTGCTTTAAGATGGAGAGTTTCACTAGGCAAACTGCAATACATAGAGTAGTTTTGCTATTATGCAGGTGTGGGAAGAAATATCCATCTGGTTCAGTTCCAAGCTGGGACGAAGGCACTGGAAATAAAATGGAGGCTGGAGGCTGATTGGAAAGAGGGTCCATTTATTGATGAAGCAGAACCACCAAGTATGTGTGATTCTGGGCAGCTGACCACATGGAGTTGAGGATGAGGGCTTTTTATATCTTCTCTTGGGCTTTGCGCTTGAGCTTCCTGTTTCTGTGCAAGAACATTTATTCTATTGGCTGTTGTCACATTCCTATGGGTTCATGAGGTAGTTATGTAGGAGTCATAGCTGGCTCTATAAGCAAAAGAGGAAATGCAAATCCTATGTGTTTTTCTGAGCTCCCAGGTTTGGTTGAAGTTTAGACTGCTAATGAAGGGACTTGTGTTCTGAAAGGATGTTGAACAATTCCTATTGTTTGTCATGTGTTGGATCTTGAGTGAGGGTTAATCCTATCATTTTGTCTTTGTTCGGACTTTGTTGCAGAGAGTTTCAAAATATCTGTTAAGGCTTGCTCCAAATGGAAAAAAAATCCACCAATCCATGTAGTGTATCCATGTAGTGTTATCCAGCAACAAGGGCTAACATGTAGAATTGCTGCAATTGCTGTTCTAGACCAGAAGGTGGCTTTTTTTTCTTCAGATGTTATCGAGCTTAAAACGGGTCAGCAGAACACCTGGAAATAATTCTATCTCAGATTATTTGGTAAATGCAGGCCACATATTTGATGTTCTTGGATTGATGATATTCACTCTGTACAATTTGAGGTTTTATTCTTCATCAGAAGGATATGGAGCTCTACAGAGCCTTTGTCATTTACAATCAAATTTATTGCTAAGAACATTTTTTCCAACGTAACTCGATCTACCTAGATTGAAATAGCCTAGATTGAAATAACTCATGAAGTTCTAATAATTGATTGAAATAACTCATTGAGTGCTAATAATTCCTAGTTAAACTACTCTATTGGTCTAGATCAGTTCTATTCAAAAACTGCAATTATTCCAAATACACTCAAAAGTAAATAATTAAATTCTCTTACGGTAGTTTTTGTTGACTTGAACTTGATTCCTGGTGACCCCATACAGTTGGCAGTTGTCATGTTGAAATTAATAATGTTGACAATAGTGGATGTGCCAAGGAGATGGAGATAACTGGGAATGAATAAACTGGTGGGATGGAATTGCCAGGAAGAAGAAGGAATCCAACTAATGAAGATAAGGGGATGGAGTTTTGAAACTGTGTTTAACTATCATTTATGTCTATGGAAGATGTCTTCTGCAGCTCCATCTATATGAGTGCAGAAGTCCAGCCTTTGCAAACGCTTATAATAAAGAAGCTCTTTATATTGTTCAGAGGTCTCCTGATAATTTCACACTTAAAGGGTTAAATACCACAGCTCACCACTATTCTTCCTTTTGCTTTTCAGCAGATGTTTTTGTTCTTTTATTCAAATATCAGTTTAGTATTAAGAAATGGAGTAGGATAGGGTTTTTTTTTCCAACATCTCTTTTTACCCACATCTTTATACCCACAGACTGTTTTGCCATTTAGGTTGATATTCAAGACACAGGCGGGGAATATGTTAAAAGTTGGTAGCCACAGTTAACCATTGTGGGTATTTTAAATGGAATTCTAGGAGGGCATCTCAGCCACATGCCCATCAAAGCTCACAGGTCAATATGATTTTCTCCAACTTAAATGCACATATTTTAACAGACCCATGAAATATATTTCCCCTTAACGCTTTGCTTTTTTTATTTCTCTGTTCACTAATCCCTTGCAGGTATTTATAAGTGGCTTTCAAACTGCAATGCAGTCAAGTTTTCTCTTGCATTACCAACTTCATCTTCAATCCAAGGGCAACAAGAAAGAATAAAAATACCTGTTATCCTTCCTCTGGATCCTCTCCAGTTTAACAAAATCCTTTTACACAATGAAATTCTCAACGTGTAGCCATTCTTTCCTTGTGACCTCATTCTGTACTTATATAGTGCTTTCCAAAACTAGATTACATAACTAGATTGGCAAATTGGTCACTATTCACCTCTAAATGTAACAATCTGATTTTTATTATTATTATTATTGCTAAATTAGAATGATGCTGTTTGCTTCTGCCTTGCAAATCCTGAGTGCTTGTACAGAGGGCTGATTTTAGATTTGGCTGGTTCAAATGTTATTTTAATTCACATTTTAATACAAACTTTCCCAGTTTTACACTTTTTGATCCAACATTAACACAAGTTACATTTTTAAATTCTCTAATGTGCTACATTTCATGGTGTGGTATTCTAGTTAAAAAAGAGGGGGCAGATTACAGAAACTAAAATTTGTATGTGCACATTTGTTTTTCTTCTACAAGTTATTAAGTATGCTTGGCCATATTCTACATCCATTCATTTACACATTGAACATATATGCTTTTTCTTGGGAAATCTGATTCCCATGTTAGTTTTGAGGTGGCCATTTTTCTGTCTTTGAAACTTAGAAAACAAATCATACTTCATAGTATTCCCCCCCTTAAAAATACAGCTAAATTATTGACTCGGTATAGTTCTCTAGGTCACAAGGCAAATCTTTCAGATAAATCTCTAAAATATAAGAGAACCACCTCTTCTCTATTTCCAGAAACACACACAAACACAAACACACACACACACACACACACACACAGAGGGGTTAATAAAGTGCATGTAATTTTTTTTAAAAAAAATTGTTACAGCAGATTATGAGAATGAGCCGAAAACATCTTAAGGCTGAAAAAGTTAAGTTGTTTTTCTCACTAAAGAGCCATCTTGAGAAGTGTACACCAGATCAAAACCTGGCTTATGAGACAAAGGGCTTGAGATCTTTGTGTCAGCCCCACTGGATAGATCAGACCAGGAAATCAACTTCACATAAGGCAGGGGTGTCAAACTCGTGACGACGCTGTGTCATCGTGATTTTGACACCGCTGCCTTATGTGAAGTTGTGACACATGGTATGGTTTGCCAATTGCAGATAGGACAGCACTCCAGAGGGTTAACGTCATTGCCCAGAAGATCATTGGTTGCCCTCTCCCCTCTTTGGAAAAGCTTTATAGCTCCCGCTGCCTTAAGAAAGTTCAAAACATTCTCAAAGATCCATCTCATCCTGGGCACCCTTTTTTTTGAACTATTACCATCTGGCAGACGGTACAAAATAATCAAAACAAGGACAAAGAGGCTGAAAAACAGCTTCTATCCCAGGGAAGTAACTCTTTTGAATTCTACTGTATAGTGCAATATTAATGCAATATCAGGAGTTTTCAATTCAATGTATAGAATGTGAAGAATGTGTGTTTGTGTTTTATTTTCATAGTCATAATGTACATTGAAGATGGTATTTAATTGTGTTGTATGAGGTGCAATGACAATAAAGTAAACTAACTAACTAAACTAATATCCCAGCTTTTTTCTCCTTCGCTAAACCAGGAATAGGCGTGGCCAGTGCATGACACATCCGGCCCATGGGCCACGAGTTTGACACCCTGACATAAGGGTTAAAACTACTTTTATTGTGATTAACCATAATCACAATAAAAAAAAGATTAAGTTGTCTCCTCACTAAATAGCCATCTTGAGAATTCTACCCCAGATACAAACTCTGGTTTATGAGACAAAGGGCATAAGACTGTGTCAGCCCCATTGGGACTGAACTGGGGGCTGGACTAGAAGACCTCCAAGGTCCCTTCCAACTTTGTTATTCTGTTATGGGATAGACCACACCAGGAAATCAACTTCATATAAGGACTAAAACTACTTTTATTGTGATTAACCAGCATAACAGAATCTTGCAAGTCTGCCTATTTGACTCCACCCCTTCTTCTGAGCCACTACTGGAAGTTTATTCCTCTGGATAGCTTGTTCCTCTGGATCTTTTTTTTTTTTAATGTATCAGTCTCTTTTGCTTAGGTAATGGTTACTACATATTTCAAGGTCAACTTTCTTGCCCTCTTCCTGGAGAAAATAGAGGGCAATTTTCTATCGCGATATCCCACATGAAGAACCTGTCTGGAATATGGAACCCCTGTGTATATGTAGGCCTTAGTGATGGTGACGTCTCTGACAGAATTTGAGAAAACTCTAGCATATTGCCTTTGATTATTCAGGAAATTTTCAATAGCTTTTTAATTCTTTTTTCCCCAGCTACCTCAGCAGGGATGCAAAACATACTCATTTATAGACTGTCAAAAATATTTTTTTTCAAAAAGAATGCAGCGGGTGGAGGGAAGAGCTGCATTGTCCTCTAATCCATTTTCTTGATGAATCTTGTATTAAGATATTGTTTCTTTTCATATTTTTCCCTTTCTCTGGCCAAATCTCTTGGCATTTATGATGCCTCTGGGGAGATGAATCCATTAAACAGTCTGTCTATATGGAACAAAAACCTGATGAATCAATATATGTCTATAATCCCTCTCTCTACACACACACTCACACACTGTGTGTGTGTGTATGTGTATGTGTGTAAAACAGAGTTGGAAGGGACCTTGGAGGTCTTCTAGTCCAACCCCCTGCTTAGGCAGGAAACCCTATACCATTTCAGACAAATCGTTATCTAACCTCCTCTTAAAAACGTCCAGTGTTGGAGCAGTCACAACTTGTGGAGGCAAGTTGTTCCACAGTTTAATTGTTCTAACTGTCAGGAAATTCTTCTTCATTTCTAGGTTGGTTCTCTCCTTGATTAGTTTCCATCCATTGCTTCTTGTCCTATCCACAAGTGCTTTGGAGAATAGCTTGACTCCCTCTTCTTTGTGGCAACCCTCAAGATATTGGAACAGAGCTATCATGTCACCCCAAGTCCTTCTTTTCATTAAATTAGATGTACCCATATCCAATTCCTGCAATCGTTCTTCATATGTTTTAGCCTCCAGTCCCCTAATCATCCTTGTTGTGCTTCTCTGCACTCTTTCTAGTGTCTCAACATCTTCTTTACATCATAGCCACCAAAATATATACACATACGTATACACACATACATTTCTACTTGATGCTTCTAAGTTACACACACGTTTTCTTAATGTAAATCAGTTCAGATTTATATTTTATTTATTGCTAAATAATTTCTCACTCAGCTAACTGCTGTTCAGATTCATTTCATAAGAACAAAATATTAAGCTTCCTCAATCATCCCACATTTTGTGGTTAACCACATGTCTGTGCTCAAAAGTAGGACCTTTGATTTGTCTCCTGCAATTAGTATTTGGTGCCCTACATTCAGAAGTAACTAGTGAGTTTTAAAGAGTAATAGCTCTTTGATGACTAATCTATAGTCATCCATAGTAGTTCAATCCCCTTCAAAGTCATTTGAGTTATGTTGTGTGATAATAATTCCACGGGTTAATAATGCACTGTGTGAAATGCTTTGTTTTTCTATTTTACATCTCCTTCCAATCAGATTCTGTTGGTTTTCAACCTGTTAACCAAGACCCAAAAGGTGCTTTCTTCACAAGGCAACCGGGTTTTTTTTTTCCTTGAAGACATTTTGCCTCTCATCCAAGAAGCTTCTTCAGTTCTGACTGAATGGTAGGGAATGGAAGAGTGTATATTGCTTGCAGTCATCTGGTTGTTAGCACTCTTGCCAAGAATCGTTGAGGCTACTTGGAGATTTGTCTGTGCCTTCAGGGCCAACTGAATAGGGTAAAAGGGTGTGGACTGTATTGTAAATAGGAGACAGGTGATGCCATTGTATTTAATTACAATGAAAATTTCTACAGACAAAAGCAAGGCTGCACCATGGATTCACTTGTGTCCCTTATTGTGGCCACTCTACATAGAAGAGGTAGAAACCAACCATCTTGGATGAGAAGCAAAACATCTTCAGGGAAAAACAAAGAAAGTCCAGTTGCCTCTTGAGAAAAGCATCTTTCGGACCTGGACCACTGAAAATCTCCACAGACTATTAATAAAGAAAGTTGTAGTTTGTTTGAACATCAAATATTCATTAAGTCTTCAAGAGTGGAATAAATGACATCAAAGTTGCTTTTAGTCTTAAATTGGATTGACACCCTGAATATCTATTTAATGTTTATATTGCCTAGCTATCTATGTCATTAGGTGCTCATTAAAGATAACAGGTGAACTGAATTAAGCAAGGGTTTAAATACAGGTGTGTGCTATATAAAGTGTAGTGGGTGTTTTGGTACACTTTTAGGGAAAAAAAGCTCTTCAGGAAAGAAAAGAAAAAGGTTGAAAAAGGTTGCCACTATTTAAAAATCTGACAAATTTCTACATGGCTTGGGCAATTTTCAAATAGAGCTAAATCAGTGCCTATTTCAAAGGCTTTCTTTCAATTGAATATGGGCATATATTGTTGCAGTCTAATTATTAAATATGGGGTACTGCTTTTATTGTCTGAATTTAAGCACCTAAATCTTTTTTTAAAAAAGAATATATTAAAGCTAGCTCCTGACCTTTATGGCTACAAAGAAAAGTCTAAAGATATGCAGGCAGTCTTTGAAAAGCTCATAAAATGAAGTTAGCCTTTGATAAGGTCATTTTCAGTGTCCTACAGAAGTTGCTCTTCATTCTCCCGATTTGTAACTAACTCTCCCCTTGCTCTGCTAAAAAGAGAAAGGGAGAGAGAAAGAGAGAGATCATAGAAAAATTATACCCAAATCCATAAAGGCCATAGTCAGATTTTTTTTTAGCATAATTTATTCAGAAGTTTAAAAAATGTTTCTTCCGCAAGAGACAATTTTCTGTTTAGAGGTCAACCATTTTATCCAAAGTAATATTAAGAGCACTAAATTTTCAGTGGCCTTGCAGAAACCCAAAAGCAATGCAATGGATTAAATACCATTGCACCATTTACTGTTTCCCCAAAAATACAACCTACCCTGAAAGTAAATCCTAGCTTGATTTTTATACATGTGCCCAATATAAGCCCTACCCCCAAAATAAGCCCTAATTAAGATCCTACCCACTCCAGAATGGATGATAAAAATTAAGCTAGGGTTGGGATGGGAGGGTGGATCTGCCCTACTACTTACCTTTGGACGGTTGTAGCCAGGCCTTGCACACCCCGACACCTGCCTTTCCAGTCCATTTCTTTTGCAGCCAGCAGGGCTGGCAAGGCTTTCCTAAATGCCTCTGTAGATAATAACAAAGCTCTGGGTCAATCTGTTATCAGCTGCAGAGGCCTTCAGGAAAGCTTTGCTGGCCACAGAAGAAGAAGTTCCTGAAGGCCTCTGACAGAGAAAAGGAAGCTGGGGACGATGTGTGCAAGTGTGGTTAGTCAGTGGAAGACATCCCTGAAAATAAGACCTGGCACCTTTTTTGGTGGCAAAAAATATAAGACAGGGTCTTATTTTGGGGAAAACATGGTATGAAGGGGAAAAGATTTGTTGATTGATAAAGTGGTAGTCCAACTGTACTTCTCAAAAAAAAAAAAAAAAACTGGTATGCTCTATGCACACAAGTATGGATATCAAGTCCACTTGGATTTTTAAGGTTCTATCTTAGTACAGGACCGTATCTTCACAAATAATTTAGATGAAGAGATAAAATTCATCAAATTTGCAAACAATACCAAGCTGGTGGGAATAGCCAACACTCCAGAAGATAGGCTCAAGATCCAGAAGGATCTTGAACACTGGATCCTATCCAACAAAATGCTATCCTGTTGTGAGAAACGTTTTTACACTTAGGCAAAACAACAACAATAAATGCACAGGTATAGACTAGGTGGTACCTGGATCAACAGCAGTAACTATGAGAGAGATTTAGGAGTCCTAGTGGACAATTTCTTAAATATGAGCCAACAGTAGGCTGCAGCTGCCCCAAAAAGGCACGTGCAGTCCTAGGCTCCATCAACAGAGGGATAGTATCAAGGTCACGTGAAGTATTAGTACCATTTTATACTGCACTGGTAAGACCAAACTTGGAATACTGCATCTATTTTAGGTCACCATGCTAAAAACCATGTCTAGAAAGAGTGCAGGGAAGGGTAACAAAGATGATCAGGTGACTGGAGGCTAAACTATATAATAAATGGTTGTGTTGTTGGGAACTGGGAATGTCTAGTCTAACAAAGAGTGGTAAAATGATAGCAGCTTTCCTATATTTGAGAGTTGTCACGGTGAGGAGATATCAAGAGATCAACTCAGAGGTGGTATTTAGCAGGTTCTGACCGGTTCTGACCAGATCTGGAGAATTGGTAGTGGAAATTTTGAGTAGTTCGGAGAACCTATAAATACCACTTCTGAATGGCCCTTCCCCCATCTATTCTCTGCCTCCTGAGTCCCAGCTGATTGGCTGGGTCTTCTTTTGTTGCCCTGCACAGGAGAATGGAGCTGGAAAGCAGGTTAGTGGGGTGGGGTGGAAATGGGGAATTTTACAGTATCCTTTCCCCAGGAGTGGGGAGGGAATGGTGATTTTGCAGTATCCTTCCCCTGGCACGCCCACCAAGCCACACACACCCCCTCCAAGCCACACCATGCCCACCAAGCCACGCCCACAGAACCAGTTGTAAAGAAAAAAAGGGGAATACCGCCACTGGATCAACCTATTCTCCAAAGCACCTGAAGGTAAGACAAGAACTAACAGATGGAAGCTTAACAAAGAGCGATCCAACCTAGAACTAAGGAGAAATTTCCTGACAGAAAAATTAATCAGTGGAATGAGTTGTCTCCAGAATTTGTGGGTGTTCGAACACTGGAGGTTTTTGCCGAGGGACTGGACTGCCATTTGTTCAGAATAATAAAGCAGGAGGTTAGACTAGATTGAACTTCCAACTTGGCTATTTTGTTTAGGATTTATCTTTTGATCAGTTATTAGAAAATGAACATTCTTTATCTTTGGTTGAAATCTAATTCTCAGTCATCTCTTGGAGACACTGATGTAATTTTCTCAATATCGAAGTGGAAGGCCATTTTCTTTTTCTAGTAATTAATTTTTAATTCCAAACCTTGGGTGGTTTCCCCCACCCACCCCTTCCTAATTAAATATTAACCAGGTAAATTCAGGTCAACTTTACCTTAACGTTTATCTGGTGATGTTAGGAAATACATCTGCACTTTTTGGTCCTCTGTGCAACTGTACTTCCTGTCGCAGTCCTTACAGGTTACCAGCTGTCTGCTAAATCCTTCCATTCCCCACCATCCTGTCAAAGCTGAAGAAACTTCTGGGATGAGAAGTGAAACGTCTTCAAAAGAAAAAACAAGAAAGTCCAGTTGCCTCCTGAAAAAGCACCTTTGGGACAACCACAACATGGATGACTGAGAATCTCTACAGACTTTTTGCAGATTAAAAAAATCATCTTATTGTTTCTTATATCTTTTTTTATGTTTTATTTGTTTTATGTAGATAACATATAAAATTGAATTTCAATCAAACAGTGTGTTGTCTGGGTGCAATTGTTTTTAGGCAATCAATCAAAATGTTTACAGTAATATTCATCACAATGATATTAATACTGTAATAACAATAACATTTAACATCTACTTTTAACAAATCTCCATTTTAACATTTATCCTTTTTATATCCCCACATTTCTAACTTCTGTTTTTATTATCTAACCATTGGTAAAATAGGTCCCATATCAAGAAATATTCAGTTTCTTCTTTTTTTTCTTAATAGTAAGCATTAATCTATTCATTTCTGCACATTCTAATATTTTCTTAATTACACTCTCATCTGTTGGAATCTCTTCATTCTTCCATTGTTGTGCAAAATACAATTCTGGTTGCAGTTAATACATGTAAAATCAAATATATAGTCCTTTTATCATATTTTTCCGGCAGGGTGCCCAATAAAAATATTTCTGGGTTCAAGTCTATATGCTGTTTTCTACATCTTAAAAGCATTCATACTGCAATTCTGGCTTGTCCTATCGTAATGTGGCTAGTTGCTAGAAGCAGAAACTGAACAAGTGAAAAGCTGAATAAATATTTGCATGTATGCCTATACTCTAAACAGAAATGCACGGTTGCTGAGCGTTTCCTCCAGGCCCCCCCAAAATATCTTACCAAATTGTAGTTTTTAATGTGAGAGAACAGAAAATCATTCAGTCCTTGACTGGGAGAGTAACCAAATGAAGCAGTATTAATTTTATTAACATGCAAATGAAATGCAATCATGTTTAATTTCTTTTCCTAGCTGCATGCAAAGCTTTTTGGAGTGCACTTCTGCTCTAAGAGATCAATCTTCAAGTATAACTTGAAGCTGGGAATAGATGAATCTGTCATCTCTGCTTAAACACAACTTTGTTTATATCTATTTTTACAACAGTTTGCAAACTCATTTAAAAAAAAACGGACCAAAAGGGTAGCATATTTTAATGAATTTTATAAGCATATTTGGATTGGACAAATGAGTCATTGATCTAGAGAGCAAAAGAATAATTACGGTTTAGTTCATGGGTTAGTTTGAGCAGCGCAAATCCATATTATTTCCATCATATAAAGAGGTGTGGTGGTTCAATGTCTTGATAATGCTGGAGATGGTCTCTGCTCCAGAGGTTCAAGTCCTAGCACTGCATGAGAGGGTGAGCCCCCAACACTTGCCTCAGCTTCTGCCCACCTAGCAGTTTGAAAGCATGTTTTATGTGAGTAGATAACTAGGTACCACTTCGTGGAGAGATGAGCTGGTGCTCTGTGCAGGCTATTAGATTCCGTCCGGTTCTGAACCTTCCCAGTTGCAATGCCAATTTGTGAGGTTGTTCTGGTAGAGGGAGCAGGCCCTTGGATGAGGTTGCAGGAAAAGCTGTTCACCTTTTTTTCTGGTGCAAAGCTAGCTCATCCTCATGTAGCACACGGTCAGATGCATGGAAGCATGTACTTAAAAGAGCTGGTCAACAGGCAGTCAAATTACTACTCTGCAATAGCATTTTGGGGTCCTAGCTAATATACCAGCACCATATACTAATTATCACCACCATCATCATATATTATAACATTATTATTACAGTTTGAATCTGGACAAGATGGAAATGCTTATTATGAAGAATCACCTTTACAGAGCTTGACACCCATGCTTGGAGTTGCTTCTGAAGACTGTGTATGGCTTTTATCAACTTCAGTTGAGGTACTGTTTTCCTTCCTACAAGAAAATAACCTTAAAATTATGATGCAATGCAAGCTCATGCTTTCTATGAAGGTACTATCCCTGCTTCTAAAAGTTCACTTGACATGAAATTCAGAAATTAGTCTGGTCCTTGAAACCACTTAAAAAGATTCCATCCAGCATAGGTCAAAAACATAGTATTTTGACAAAAGCCAGTTTGGTCTAACAGTCAAGACACCAGACTAGAAAGTAAGAGATGGAGAGTTCTGGTTCCACTTTATCCATGAAAGCCGGGTGACTTCGGACCAATTACCAGGAGATGATGAGTTCTAGTCCCACATTAACCATAAAAGCCAGATGGGTAATTTGGGGCTAGTCACTCTCTCTCTCAGACCAATTCCCCTCAAGGGTTGTGGTTGTGAGGAAAATAGGAGGTGGAAGATGCATTTGATATGTTTGCTGCCTTGAGTTATTTGTGAAAATAAAAAGGTGGGATATAACTAAATGGATATTTTTCTGAGAAAAATGCAAATTGATCAATATTCCCTTTAAATCTCCAAATGCTGAGATTTAAATCTCCAAATGCTGAGAATTCACACTACATGGGATAATGGATCTATTTATGATCCCTCCAACACAAACACACACACACACACACTAACTAAGATCAAAGGAGTTTTCATTGTACGTGAGCTTGCAGTTAAAATCCCCAACTGTTTGGGATGTGTTCCAGAATGAGTTATTGGGCCTAAACTCTTTTTCTTAACATAAAGCTACCATGCTTATTTCTGCAGCCATTACAAACTCACGAGAGATTTTAATATTAAATGACATATTCAATGCACATAAATAAATCCAATCAACCACCCACCCATTGTAAATCTCATATGATGCTGTTGAAAAATCCTATGCAACCTTTTCCTAAAAGATCTGCATCATCTACAACAGGGGTGTCAAATTTGCATCACGATGGTGGTGTCATACTACACATAGCGACTTTTCCCCCTTTTGTTAAACCGGGCATGGGCGTGGCCTGTGCGTGATGCATCGGGCCCTCAGGCTGCAAGTTTGACACCCCTGACCTTCAGTATACTCCAAAAACCCCAACACATATTTGTCAAGTACTTGATGGTCTTGGAATCTCATCCTTAAGAAAAAGGAGATTCATCTTCTTTTGTTAATCATCCAGGAGAACTAAAAGAGTTACACGGGAATTCAATTGGGCCTGTGATGTTCACTTCATTTTCCTTATCTGCTATGGCAGTGCAAGCACAGGTTGATTGTATGTGACCTCCAATTTTGCTTTGTGCTTTCCCTTAGGGATTTGATGAAGGCTTTGTTTTTAAACTGACCTCATCTAATCTGAGTAATTTGATCTGAGACCACAACAAATTCCTAAATTCTCAAGACTTAGTGGAATGGAATGGAATAGAATAGAATAGAATAGAATAGAATAGAATAGAATAGAATAGAATAGAATAGAATAGAATAGAATAACAGACTTGGAAGGGACCTTGGAGGTCTTCTAGTCCAACCCCCTGCTTAGGCAGGAAACCCTATACCATTTCAGATGAATCATTGTCTAATCTCTTCTTAAAAACTTCCAGTGTTGGAGCATTCACAACTTCTGAAGGCAAGTTGTTCCACTGATTAACTGTTCTGTCAGGAAATTTATCCTTAGTTCTAAGTTGCTTCTTTCCACCCATTGCTTCTTGTCCTACCCTCAGGTACTTTGGAGAATAGCTTGACACCCTCTTCTTTGTGGCAGCCCTTCAGATATTGGAAGACTGCTATCATGTCACCCCTACTCCTTCTTTTCATTAAACTAGACATACCGAGCTCCTGCAACTATTCTTTATATGTTTTAGCCTCCAGTCACCTAATCATCTCCGTTGCTCTTCTCTGCACTCTTTTTAGAGTCTCAACATCTTTTTTACATCTTGGCGACCAAAGCTGAATGCAATATTCCAAGCGTGGTCTTACCAAGGTATTAATACTTAATGTGATCTTGATTTCTATCCCTCTGTTTATGCAGCCCAGAACTGTGTTGGCTTTTTTGGCAGCTGCAGCACAATGCTGGCTTATATTTAAATGATTGTCCATCATGCTTGTTTCAACAGATATGACCTCATTATCACTTTCATAATGCTTCCATGGTATTGTTTAGCCAAATCAGTTCGTTTTTGACATCCCAGTACAAGAGGTTGGTTTCCATGATGTGGTTGTTTGTTTCCAAGGATCTTTATTTTTTGTTTTTGTCACAATAATTGATGTGGGGTAGAACAACCTATCATTTTGTAAGATCTGAACAAGTCTATGTTAGTGTTTTGTTAAATGACTAATGGGCTAGAGACCTGGGCACTGTGAATTCTAGTTCTGCCTTAAGCATGAAAATTTAACCAGTCATTCTCTTTCAGCCCAACTCACCGCACAGGGTTGTTGTTGTGCGGAAAATAAGAGGAGGAAGATGTGTTGAATATATTTGCCATCCTGAGTTATTGTAAAAATAATTCAATATATGTCCACAATTAAGCCCAAATGTTCTGTTGCTAATCAAGACAGTTGCAAAGTTGTGTGGCTTCAGCCCGGTCTATCCAATGTGAAGAGGAAACATCAGGCCAGCAGTTTGGGGAGTGGTACAAGCTCACTATGCCCACTCACTTGGCGACACCCAACCAGGCGACCATGCCCCCTTGATCCCCCAAGGTCAACCACAGCCCTGATGCGGCCCTCAATGAAATTGAGTTTGATACAGCATTATCTTCTGCCTCTTTCCCCCCCAAAACGTGTCCTGCAATCTCTTCTTTTCACACAGACCAACAACAGTCAAAGCAACAGTCTGTCAGGTTTCCAAGTGATGAAATCCAATTAAAAAAGAAAAGAACAAAGTCCACCTTCCACGACAATTTCTTTTATTTAGGAAAGCATCAAATTGGCAAAGTCCATGGTAATTCCAGATCTGACACAACCCAGAATTACCCCACAATATTAGAAGTTAGAAACAACCCCCAAAAGTCACATTCTCCAATAGAAGTAATTCAACGTTGCTTGATGTCATAAATCTCCACCTCAAGGGGCCTAAGCACGGACAGCTCATTTTCCCACAGGAAGAAGAATCACCTAGCCTAAACAACTATCTCTATCTCCTCCCCCCTTAGGAATGTGGCAAGCCTGAAACCCCTTCCCCCATAACTGCCAATGAGAAAGTAAGAAAAATATATACTAAGCCTAACTAAAATGGCTACACATATGTCAATTTTGGGTTTGATACATTCCTTAACCAGGGGAAGAAACCAGACTTCTATCTCCTCACATGTTTCCTAGCAAATAGAGAATGCGGCCATTGAGAGCAATCTACCTGTGATCCCTTGAACCAAAGCATTTAGCTATTTTTATAGGACTAATTAAGAGTTTTAGAAGCAAACTGCAAATGCTTTCTTCTACAAATGAGCGAGTTGACAAGGTGTTTTGTGTATCAGGACCACAGGTGGGATTCAGCCAGTTTTCACTAGTTTGCCCAAACCTTAGTTAATTTCACATGCAGTTCGGAGAACTGGCTAAAAATAAAGTGCACGAAAAGGTCTCTCTCTCTCTCCCTTCCTCTCTCTCTCTCTCTCCCTCCTCTCTCTCTCCCTCTCCCTCTCCCTCCCTCCCTCTCTCTCTCTCTCCCTCTCTCTCTCTCCTCCTCCCTCTCTCCCCCTCTCTCTCTCTCTCCCTCTCCCTCTCTCTCTCTCTCTCCTCCTCTCTCTCCCTCCCCCACTCTCTCTCCTCTCCTCTCTCTCTCCTCTCTCTCCCTCCTCCTCTCTCCTCTCCCTCCCTCCTCCTCTCTCTCCCTCCCCTCTCTCTCCAGTTAAGTTAATAGCTCTGGCAAACAGCCAAGAACCACTTAATAGTTGCAGCTGGAATGCAGCTGGTACAGGCTGAATCAAGTCAATAAACAACAGAAACTGACAGGATTAGGTCAGGGAAACCCATCAATCACCCATCTAGGGACGGGATTAAACTCTTCCCTTTAGGACCCTGCCACACCTTGAACATGATTTAGGAAAAGTGCTGAAGATCATCCCTGCTATTCAGAGAGCCTCTCTTCCCCCACTCCCCCCATGTTTCCATACAGTTCTCTGAAAAGATGCTGCTGCTTTAAGAGTTTAATAAAACAAACTCCTTAAAGCAGCCACATCTATTGTTTTTTTTTTTTTTACAGGACTTGAAGAAGAGTTATCATACTTTAATGTATTTATGTGTGACAAAACCCATAGAGCCTGACTTAGTTTCATGTCATCATTCACAAATGCTAGCCTGTAGCTACATGTCTACTTGTCAAGGTACTGTCATTCTCAGCCTCTCGCAAGCCAATATCAAGGTTTTGTGACATTTTCTCAAGAAAGAACCCTGGTTCCTTCTGCCTTTTACAATATCCATTTCCTTTTTTCTTTTATTCACTGCCAGCCTCTCTCTGCTGCTGCTTTGATGTCTCTGAGAAATATAGCAGTAAGTCAAAGGGCAATAACAGACAGAGATAAGATGTCTCATCAACAGCATGAAAGCTAATATATATCCTGCTTCAGTCCACTATTATTCTTCACTCAAGTTTAGCCGTTTGGAAAGAATAGAGGCCTCCAATTCATATTTCCCTTTTGACCTGCAGGGTATGTAGATCTCTTGGCCAACATCCAGACAAACTCATGAGCCAGATGAGATTACAAACTACAGTTCAGTGATATTTCTGAAGCCACAAAGGGATTGGCAACCGGCCAATGGCTCTGAGCCCCATGGTAGTCCTGGGATCAATATTTGCTTTAATCATTACTAAATTCAGAAATCTGAATTTCCCTTGTCTGCCTGCATTCATTTTTAGTAGAAACCTCAGCTGACGTTTTGCTATATCACTAGTTCTATAAAGGTAAAAGTTTATACATACGTTCATATATACATACGTGCTGGTCGTTTCTGGCTCTAGGGGGTGGTGCTCATCTCCATTACAAAGCCAAAGAGCCACTGCTGTCCAAAGACATATTTGTGGTCATGTGGCCGACATGACTAAACGCCGAAGGTGCACGGAATGCTGTTACCTTCCCACCAAAGTGGTCCCTATTTTTCTACTTGTATTTTACATGCTTTCAGACTACTAAGTTGGCAGAAGCTGGGAGAAGTAATGGGAGCTCACTTCATTATGCAGTGCTAGGGATTCGAGCCGCTGAACTGCCAACCTTTCTGATCAACAAGCTCAGTGACTTAGCTACTGAGCAACCACATTATATAGGAACTAGCCACTAGTTCTATAGGAACTCTCAAATTAAGTTGGTGTTCCTTCTCCTCTCTAAATTCCCAAAGAGTTCTAATTTTACTTACATTATTTGCACAAGAAAGACAATTTACGCCTCTCAATAAAGCTTCATTTTTACAGTATTGTTGACATACAGTATAATCTGTAATTGCTACTGGTTCTATATTATTACAGTGGTTTTCTTTTGGTCTATGACTATAGTAAACCAATAAATCCATTCATCCTATTCTTAAGCAGGCATACTTGGGAATTGCTCTGTCGTTTAGGAGGCATACAAATTTAATGAAATAACTCTCTTAATCCTTCTATTTCACAATGTGGAAATGAACATTCCATGCTCTCAACTCCCAAGTGGAACATTTTCACTTTGGAAAAAAGCCGTCCCCTCATCCAGTCCATCTTTTAAGAATGATTGCCTAGTAATATCTTGTTGTGGGCTAACTTACCATTTATTGAACCCAAAATGACACTCTTCTCTCTCTCTTGGGCTGGGATAGCATAACCCAAGATAAGTTCGCATTCATTTTCCTTAGAAAAGCATTACTAACTTATATGGTCCCATAGCCAAGATCTTCAATATGAGATTTTGAGAATATGAAGTTCTTTTTAGCAGGCAATATAGGAAAAACCATAGTACCCTAAATATCAGTGAAGTCAGTTAATTCCATGGTCAGGATTAGTGGTGTAACCCCAACCCCATTTTTGCATGCAACACACATTAATAAATGGATATAACTTCAGTTATATAGCAATAGCACTAGTGAAGGAGTGCAACAAAATTATAAGAAACCCACTTCTTCCTGTGTACGCTGATCTTCCTCATCTATTGATTGGCAGGCTTAAATCCAGGAAGCCCTCTCTGGGACTCACTCAACAGCTGTCTAACAACTTTGACATCAACACACAATGGAAAGCCAAATGGGCTGCTGAACGTCCAGATACAGGCAGTTATGTAGATGACCCTACACAAAAGGTGCCAGGTTTTGATCTTCCTCACCAGCATTGGTCAACTCTGAACAGGATCTGTACCCAACACAGTGTTTGCCAGGACTCATTGTTTAAGTGGAGTCTTGTCTCTACCCTTCAGTGTGGCTGTGGTGCTCCTTGACAAAAAATCCATCACATTGTTGTCCAAATGTCCATCAAGAGTTTATACCAGCCCAACGTCTTATTTTTTTCAACATAGACTATCCTGTCCTTGAATAACTGGGTGGACTGGACATTGACATTTCAACCACTCTAAGTCCATGTATTTGCCATATGCTAAATAAATGAATAAAAGCAATAGCACTTAGACTTCTTTACTGCTTCACAGTGCTTTGCAGTCCTCTCAAAGTGGTTTACAGAGTCAGCCTCTTGCCTCCAACAAACTGGGTCCTCATTTTACTGGCCTCAGAAGGATGGAAGGTTGAGTCAAACTTGAGACTGGTGAAATTCGAACTGCCAACTTCTGGTAGCCAACAGTCAGCAGAAATAGCCTGAAGTAATGCATTCTAACACTGCGCCATTGCTGATGGACACAATCAGCATCAAGTATGGACACAATCAGTATCTTGATGTGCCAGAGCATTTGCAGTGTGATTACTATTATGAGACAACCCAGGAGTAAAACACAGCACACAGAGACTTAGACATTAAACAGTGGTTTATCACAAGAGTTATATACAGACATATACATGGTAGGCAAAATACCTTACAAGCAATCTTTCTTCTTCTTAACTCTACATGGAGAACTCTGCAATGAATACCGGACACAGGAGAGGGGACACACCCTTTAATGGCTGCCTTTATATAAACACCTCTTAAAGGGGTAGAACCCATCCCCAGTCTTAAAGGGGCAGTACCAATGCTGATTAACCTTCAATTGCATCAGCCCTGTATTGCATCAGCTTCACTACTGGTTGGCTCTTAAATCCCAAGATTTTAACATGGTGCTTTTTGACAACCCCATTCCCCAAGATCAATGTCTCTGAACTTATCTGTTCAGATGTTCAATATCCTCCCTTATTACAATTTCAAATAAAAGGTCTGGTCCAGATACGCCTTGAAAAATACAGTCAAAAGATTATACTATCCTGCAGATTCAGTACATAATTGTACTCTTTATCTAACTGAGCTCTTGAAATCATGTCATTTTTGAGACCCCTCACAAGGCAATCAAATCATGAGCTTCTACTTTTATGGCAGAAGCATTGAAGCCCCTTCAAATGAGATACATCACAACAGAATCAGTGGGGTGCAGAGAAAAGGAAAAACTTTAGATAAAGTGCATGCATTTTAGATATTAACAGATTTCAGATGCGTAGTTCATCTTGACAATGTGGATTTTACCATCCCATCAGTGGTAGGATTTCAAATTGTTTCCTACTGGTTCTATGAGAGGGTGCTTCACACAGCAATCAACAACTGCCCTGTGTTAGTGCTGTTTTTTTAGCTCAGCTAAGGCACGGCAATCCATTCTGCTGTGTGAATCAACAGGAAGAATAATCCTTCCTTCCTTCCTTCCTTCCTTCCTTCCTTCCTTCCTTCCTTCCTTCCTTCCTTATGTCAGCCTTCAAGAATATATATGTGTGTGTGTGACAATAAAAGTGAATGCTAAGGAATAAGTACTGAAAAATGAAATGGGTCCAAAAACAGACCTTTGTGTAGGTAGATTACAAAACCCACATGGTAACGTTGATCCCTATCAACTAAATTTCACATATCACAAACTAACTGCAAAAAATAATCAAAAGCCAAAATATTCCATATAGGTTCCAGGGTAGAAAAGTGCAGAGAAGCTTCAAATTCTGACAGGTACGGATGAAGTTACTTTGCTTATGGTCTCCCTTGTAAAAATTGACAAGGCTTCAACAATTCCTTGTAAATCAGTGACAGTTTTCATTTTTATCCCCTGTCTGAGACAATCCTTTCTTTTGGGCACAGGGAAGATAAGATGAGCTTACATTTGGAAATTGTGTTTAAGGTCGTTCTTTAACTAGTGCCGAAATACAAAATCTTTGCAATGAGAACAGATACATCAGGTCTCTTGTGCACCTAAATATAAAAATATTTTTACAGAGTAATATTCAGGCTTGCCACTTGAATATATGTAGAAGACAGAGTCATTCTGAATCTCTATTTATGGGTTGGGATCAGGGGTGGGATTCTACTAGTTCAGACCAGTTCTATAGAACCGGTTGTTACGATTCTGCACAGTTCGGAGAACCAGCAAATCGTACCACGGGCCTGAGAGCAGAGTTGAACCTTCCTTAGGACTGAAGATTCTATTTTTCAGTGCAGACTCAGGCAGCAGATGGCAGAGAAGTAGATCTGCGAGTGACTCTGTGATTCTGCAAGCAACTCAGTCTGCCTGCCTGCTTTGCCCTCATTTTGAGTAAAAGTTGCTCTTTTTTTAAATAAAAAATTCAACAATATTACAATATTTACATACAAGCCATGCCCAGCCAGTCTCATGACCACCAAGCTACACCTATTAGCAAGCCATGCCCACCAAGTCACAGGACCACCAAGCCACACCCACAAATCAGAGCACTCCCACAGAACCGGTTGTTAAGAATTTTGAATCCCAACCCTGGTTGGGATTGTATTCTTCCAGCAAAGAACCAAAAGAACAAACATTCTGTAGGTGTTGTGGCCTGCCAGTGGCCAACGAAGCTGGTGGCAGACTCGGCAGTGAGAAGGTTGGGGAGGAACATGGGCCAGTCCTGAAGTCTGGGGAAGGCTCTGATGAGTGCTGTATGTCATAGGCAGAGATGGGGCCAGGGTTGTCTGACAGTTATCAGCTGCCTTCGGAGTCGGAGAGCAGTGGGGCAGAAGAACAGCTGGAGCCTGTTCCCAATGTGCACATGTGCAGAGCTGCCAGGAGAAGGGAACAGTTAAGGAACAAGGAGTAAAGGCACAGGTAGACAGTGAATTCCCTCCCATAGGGAATAAAGAGGAGCGAAAGGGGAGTGCTGTTTGCAGGAGACAATTAGTTCATTTAATTAGTGTGAAGATATGTTTATGACTCTTGGAGACTCCTTGCCAAGTATTTCCTTGTACAACATTGCACTTAGAAGCTATCGGCCTGGCAGCTCTCCAAGCTTGATAAGGTCTGTGGTTATAATTCACCCTTGAAAGACTGTTTGCCGAGACTTTGCTGGATGTGAATGATAGGAATTCACATTAGCCTAATCAAAAGGGGTCGGGACGAGGAGTCTGCTTCCTTATTTTGTGAAGCCTAGGTCAGAACAGTAGGCTGCTAGAGATTTAATGCATACTATACAGAGAAGTCCTCAAAGAAATGAACCACATTTCAGCCCACTTAGTTTTATAAACTCAGTTAGTGAGGCTCCTTTAGGTCAAGCCAATCCAGAAAACGATACAAACAACCATTAAGCTAGCCCAGGGATAAGACGATTAAGTCAGGCAAGATCAGAAAAGTGCCCTTTTTTTGCCTTTATTGTCAATTATGAGGTTAAAATACAGTTGCGATCAAGAGGAGAAACATGAAATGAAATTAAAACAAAAAAAAATATGAAATATTAATGAAAGGCAATTTAGCCACAAGCTAATATTAGCTGCAGTTGCTGTATGTAACCGCAGTTGCTGTCTAGCACAAGCTTTTGAAGGCAGATATCCCAGAGATATGCACTGAGTAGACAGATAGAGTGACCCTTACAGCCTGCTTGCCAGTCTCCCCCAGGGCACTGCCACCCTGAATAAGTTGCTGGAAACAGAGGGATTGTCAGAGAAGGCTCATTGGAAAGGCTGCATAATGTTAAATGTAATGATGCTCTCACTGAAGATAGCAGAAAAGGTTCGCATTCTGTCCTCTTCCGTTCCACCAGGCCTAAAAGCACCTTAGATACTGTTTTCCCCAATTCAGGTCTGAGTCTGGTGCCAAAGCTGATGGAGAATACCAGACAGGTGCTGGTTTTGTTCCTTTGTCCCAGAGCCCTTCAGCAAAAGGGGCCCCAGCCAGCAAGATGCAGGACCCAGAACAAAGGATTCATACAAGCTTTTTATACAGTGTTTTCAAGGCAGGATAAACAAGGGTTGTCCAATAGGCAATCTGAAAATTATCTAAAGGGTTCTCTATTGGCTCTAAGGTAAAGGTTCCCCTTGCACATATGTGCTCGTCACGGCTCTAGGGGGATGTGCTCATCTCCGTTACAAAGTCAAAGAGCCAGCACTTTCTGAAGACATCTCCATGGTCATGCGCCTGGCATGACTAAATGCCAAAGGCACAGCACGGAACGCTGTTCCCTTCCCACCAAAGTGGTCCTTATTTTTCTACTTGCATTTTTACATGCTTTCGAACTGTTAGGTTGGCAGAAGCTGGGATAAGTAATGGGAGCTCACTCCGTTATGCAGTGCTAGGGATTCGAACTGCCGAACTGCCGACCTTTCTGATCAACAAGCTCAGCATCTTAGCTGCTGAGCCAGATAGCTCTATGCCATCCCTATTTCTAAGTCTTAACTAACAAACACTTCAAAAGTTATCTAACAAGTATTCTATTGGTTCTATTTCAACCCTATTTCTAAAACTTAACTAATATTCATCCTAGAAGACTTTTAGCAAGTCTTCTATTGGCTCTGTCTTAGCCCTACTCCTTATCTTAGCAATATGTCTTGTATGGTGTGTCTGAGTGTCAGCTCTTCTTTTCCACATTGAAAGGGGCCCCACCTGTCACATTTCCTTTTCCTTTATCTTTGTTATGCAGGGCTTGCAAATACATATCTCCTCCCTTCCTTCTGAATTCAGGATATAAACTTGTATTTTTACAACAAATGGCCCAACAATATCTGTAAAAAGAGGAGTGGCAGAATCCAGAGGTAGAGTTAAAAGAAGGATTAGCCTCCAAGTGGATTAAGTCCAACCCCCATTGAATTCCATTAACCCTTATCTATTTCCAAGGAGGTATTAACTGTCAGTTGAGAAGATCCTTGTGCATATGCATGATTAGCAATAAATTAGTTTAAATGGACCTTCATGTGGGGATTTGATCTTTTATATCTGATAATATCATTTCTACTACAAAGGAAGAAAAAAAGGACTATACAGTACATTTGAGTTTTCCCTGTTCTGAATTTCCTAGGGGAAATGACAAAGTTATAAGGTAGTGTCAACTGAGACATGATGATCCAAGTTTAGAGAGTTCAGTTTTATCATTCAAGCCAACTTATGACTCATTCAAGATCATACCTCCCAGACTGAATGCACATTGCTGAAATATATAACAACATCAAAATAATACTGAAAGGCAAACACAGGGATGGATATTTCTTGGTCAAAATCAGAAACACTAAGACCTACACAGTTATACTTGGTACTCAACTGGTTCAAAACTCACCAAATTTGGTACTCAATACATTTTGACATGAAAGTGTTATCCCACTACTCAGCATTTGTTTAGTACTTGAAGCACTGTGATATTGACTATCAGGAGGATGGCTGTGGAGAATGGACAGGATTTAGACATACTGAGAAGGTCACTGCAAAAGGAGGGGGACAGCCATAGAGGATGGGCAGGAAGTTGGCTATTCTGGGAAAGTCACTGACAGGAAAAGGGACAGACAGAAAGTTATTCCCACCTGAAACAAAGGGTCACATGATAAGTCATGTGATTTGTTTGGGACTCATCGCATCTCCTGGAAGCAATTAATGATGTGTACTAGGATATCACTGTACAAATGTTGAGCTGAATCTTCACAATTCTACACTTCAATCATCATCTGTTTTCAGAAAGCAGGACCAGAAATTTGATTTGTAATCTGCTTTTCCTCTGCAGGTTTCAGAATTGTGGTTTAGTGTTACTCCATCCCATCTTCTTGCGAGGCCAATTCTATATTGTTTCTGCTACAAAATACGTTTCTCCTTAGTTGAACTAAGGCCCAGCTCACCCCTTGCAAACTCATTGGAAGCTCATTTTCATCCATTTCCAGCAGGTAATCAAATCTTTTAAGAGTCTATTCAATACACTGACAACATTAATCCTTCTGCCAATATTAGATGTCCACACAATTCTGAGTCAGGAGTTTTTGGTAAAAAAAATCTGGCCAGCATATAAGATGAAAAATGTTGTGGAAATGAATTAGAATGAACTATGCCATTTCAGAATCTAGCTAGATGGGGAGGTCAACATCATTTTTGAGACCCCATTATCCGAAGGATAATTTCTTTCAACTCTAAAACAAACATACACTGGGGAATTCATCTTAAAATCAAAATAGGCCATTTTTCTCTCTTGAGTATTCAAAAAAGGAAAATGCTTTAGACTCTTCAGTAAACCATGAATTTACAGTTGCTGTATCTGAACTTCTCAGAGATACACTAAAACCAAATAATTTTTTTTAAAAAAAACCAATGCAGCAAATGTTCAAGTACCCTTGAGGTGGCTTTCTATGAAGGAATATCTACCAGATCATCAAAAAAAGTAAAGTCAATGAATGGTGTAGGATCAAAACCCTGCCCCTCTTTGACATTCAACATTCAATGTTTTATCATTTTCAAAAATGCATATACCGTACCCTAAATTCAACCCTAAGACAGAAAAAGGCTCTACTCTTGGACCATTCTTTTCTAAATTTATATTTTATGCCACTTCTGAATATTCCAAGTTGGGAATTACAGTGATCTATAATTTCACTTCCTATTCCACAAACTTTTTTAAAAAAATTAATTGGATTTTACTGGAAGCTCCCAAAAATTTCATTGATAAGTGAGAGAGTTATTAAGTGCACAAAAGAACTCTTGAAGTCCAAAAGCATTTGCTGCCTGCAGTGATTGTTCTTAAATTCTGGTCTTGATACAGCCCTCATCTCCATGTGCAACATGACCCAGAAAGAATAAACCAACCCTAATGTTATGCTATGGTCTCACCTGAGTTGCCTTGTGAATTCTTTTGCCCCCTTCAGTAGAGGAAGAGGCAGATCTGACAAAGCAACAGGCTGAAGAACCAGCACAACAATTGTACACCCGTAGCCACTCCAAGCGACATGACTCTAAGCAGGTGACACCTAATATGGACAGTGTGCCCAAGTCTCTTGTCTGAGAACTGACTTCTAGCTATGAAGGAATATATGAATAAGCGTGAGTGTCTGCTTAAGATTACCTGTATTTTAAATGCTAAACTTCCAGGCAGAATAGATTCCCCAGGTGATAAATATAGAAACAAAAATGGAGTATTGTATTGATCTTTCACCTTTCCCCGCTAAATGAGCCAATAAAATCATAGTACATGTATTGTTTTGGACAAGACAATAATGCCTCCTTAAAAGAGACAGACTGCCTTAATGAATTGTGGCAACAATGCTGTTCTTTTAATAGTGCATATATAAAATTTATTAATTGCCAGCACAATGACTAACATGAAACGGATATAGCTAATGATAGCCGTATCTCATCGTACCACGCTCTTCTTCTGACACCTTAATAGTGACTCCCACTACATTATTCAACAGAGAAGTCACTAATTATTTGCATCTCACACTGCAAAATGTTTTTGTGATGTCAGTTTTCTAACTTTTCGCTCTTCTGGAGCACTCGGGTAAAACAGAGAGAATTCTTGCTAAATTCTTGATGCCTATAGAAACATTAATAAGTAAATGAACACCTTAACATTTGGGGCTCCTTTTATGAAACGAACGCCTATAAAAATGTTCACAGAGGTGGCAGAATGTATATTTTAAAACCTTTCTCCTAAAGGAGTCCTTAGAGGGGCAGAGCTTTAGACGTGAATAAATTTCTTGAGCTTTATTTCTTTTTTGCCCTTCCCCTGCAGAATATACTGTAACCAATTTCTGTATGTTATACGTTGCAACCAATATATTAGAGTTTTACAGGGGTGGGATTCCACTGGTATAACAACCGGTTTCGTGATCGCATGCACGTGTGCTTTGCACATGTGTGTGCAAAACGCATGCTCCGTGCATGTGCTCTGCATTTTAAAAAGCTTTAATACTTCCTTCTACCACAGTCCCTGTGACGAAAACAGGGGTGTAACAAACTGCTCTGCAACGCGAATCAGTTGTGCTCTAAACAAAGGAAATAAAGCACAGGAAAGAGCGGACAGGCCCACATGCTCTTCACAGCAAACCAGTTCACTGCCAGCTGATGTTCAGAGCAAGGGATTCGGCTGAACCAGTCCGAATCGGTAGAATCCCACCCTGGAGTTTGACTTAACCGAATAAGAAATTACATTTAAAGTTAACCTCCTCTTTTCAAAACCAGAATTGTTGCCTTCAGCAATGTTGCTTTCCTCCACCTAGGCATCAGGAAGGGCACCTGGACAGTAAACGCTCAGCTCCACTCAGTTGCACCAACCCCATCCCGAAGCAAGAGACAGGATCATAAAACTGTGTGTGTGTGTGTGAAAATTGTTTTCCCAGTTTTCTGTAATCTTGTCCATTCGCAATGTTTTAAATGGTCAGGAGATGTTCTCGTTAATTTTGTCACATACTTATTTTTAGTGATGTCTTCAACAGCCAATGATTAGATGGCATTATGGATTGTTTCTCCCAATACAGATTGGGAAAACAACACCTTCCTTTCATTAAGTCAACTGGTAAATCTTTGGAGAGAAAACTTTCATATTTGCAGGCTTCATAAGTGAAGGGGAAATTATCCTCAGACTTGACAGCCTAGCTCAATCAATTTCCAAAGCCCAGCGTTTTATACAAGAACATGAAAGGAAAGGATATCTTTAATCTTGAGGACACAAATTTGTTCCCTCCAAGAAAAGTTCCTCTTGAAGTTATTTGGGTTCCGCCCCCGCCCATAAAAAACCATTTTACCATCATTCTTTCTATCCTAGAAAGACATTGGCTATTTTTGACCTTACACAATGGCATATACACATCGTCTATCTCTCTCTGACATAGAAAGAGACAGTTTTTATGCCTCTGCTTACTTAGGAAATCTCCCAAGGAAGTCACAGCTGCTTCATTATTTTTATGAGATCTCATTTCATGCTCAACTGTATAGGCACTCAGCCTCCTAAGATAACTGTGTTAGTCTCAGGAGAACTGCACACACATTGCTCCAGATATCGACTGGAAGAGACTTTCTAGGCAATTTAAATAAGTCATCTTCAAGTATTGCATTTCTCCTGGGCTCCTTTGCCATCTCTATTATCAACCTGTTCTATATCCAGAGATAGATGTCATATATTTTTCCAGCAAAATTGAGGATGGGATAGAGGGAAGCAAAGGTGACTGAGGAAAAAAAAAGAATCCCCCCCAAAAAACCAGTTTCAAGTTCATGGAAGCATCTTTTGCTCTTAAATTACTTCCTGTCCTTTGGCCAGAGCTGAGCACTGAGTTCCAGGGATTTCTGGGATGGCATTTCTCAAACTCTTGATTTTACATTCACTGCAGGGCAGATGCCTTTCTAAAATTGAGAGGACAGACCTGAAAAGGTTTTATTGAGTAGATTCCATGTGAGTGTAATGCAGCCTTGTTTAAGGGGGATCCAGAAGTGGATCCCCTCCAGCAGTGTGGTGCAGCTGTCAAAAAAGCCAACACAGTCCTAGGCTGCATTAACAGAGGGATAGAATCAAGCTCATGTGAAGTATTAGTACCTCTTTATAATGCTTTCGTAAGACCACATTTGGAATACTGCATCCAGTGTTGGTCGCCATGATGTAAAAAATATGTTGAGACTCTAGAAAGAGTGCAGAGAACAGCAATAAAGATAATTTTAGTGGGCTGGAGGCTAAAACATAAAAACCGGTAGCTGGAATTGGGTATGTCTAGCAGAGGTGAGCTGCTGCTGGTTCATACCGGTTCAGGCGAACCGGTAGTTAAGATTCTGTGCAGTTCGGTGAATTGGAAAATCCCACCCCACCACCACACATTTTTCGGTATGTTTTCCGGCCTGTTTTCTGGGCCATTTTTTAAAAACCCTAAAATTATGGCAGCATATATTTTTATGGACTAGATTCCATTTCATAAATGCATTATTTCAGGTAATCAAAGATTTGATTGGGCCACAATTGAGTAGTAGTAAATAAATAGAGATTGTATCTTGTTGAGGCTGGAAGGTGGGGCCAGGCAGGGTGAGCAATGTTGAGTTGGCCATACCCACCCAGTCACATGATCACCCACCCATGCCTTCCCAGCCAGTCATTAGGGCGGAGAACCGGTTGTCTCCTGCTTGAGTAGGAGGCTGGATTAGAAGGCCTCCAAGTTCCCTTCAAACTCTGTTATACTGTTACTGCTACTGTTTATGTCTGAATGGGATTTGCATGCTAAATACTTATACTGAAGTGGGTGTTAGCATTCCAATGGAACTCCCCATCTCATTCAGCATTCAGAACCAAAGTTCATCCAAATAAGAATTTATTAAAGAAGTCATATTGGCATATCTGGAAAATCCCGAATCTGAAAGTTCTGGATTTTCCCTTCCCAACTGAAATTTAAAACCCCATCCCCTGCACCCACCAAACCATCACATGGCCCAATCAACTATTATCCCAACTGGAGACATTCCTCTAGATACTCCTCTCCAGGTGCAGGGTCACTTGTCCTTGACTTTATGAGAAGAATGTTGTTGAGTCTACTGTTCCACTTCTCTATGAAATTTTCCCCTCCCAAATTCCCCAGGCACTAAATGTGGCAGCCTCGAAGCTTCTAAGTAAAATATGATTTCCAAGGCTGACAGTGGGTATATTCAGCTGCCAAGCATGTATACAGTTGTAGCAGAGTATAAATGTGACCTATATCTGTGGTAGATGAATATAGGTCATTGGAAAGTTTGTTTTGTGATGGTTGCTAGGAATCCATTGCAGTTATCTTCTCTTTGCACTGTTCATCCTCAGAAGAGATTGCGATCCTTCTCAATGAAGAAACTGCTTGATCCCCAAGACAGTTCCTTCTCAAGGGCTCTGTGATACTGAGACATCTTAGCTTGGGGCCAAAGCTCTCTAAATCCTTATTTGCAGTGCTTCTAAGAAAAGAACTTTTGCAAAAGCCCAAACCACTCCTTGAACAGAAAATATGTCAGGCTTCAGCTCAAGAGGCTGGATATAACCCTCCTGCACTAGAGCTGTCACCAAAGAGCATCAGATACAATATCCTGAGAGAGGAATGACGTGGGACATGCAATCTATTCTGGAAACAGAAACAACACTGGTCCTTGCAAACGGAGCTTTCTGCACAAACAGCTGACCTACAGATGGGATTACAGGACTTGCTTTCTGAGTTTTTCATCGCATTCCTCCTTTGAATGTTCCATTTGTCTTCGTCCTACTTGCACATTCTGCCTCCCAGCCTCTCCTTCATTGTGATTTCCCTTTGTTTAATCAAATATCTAAAAAGGGATCCTACTGTGACCACATGCATTTATTCTATATAGAGGAAGAATGAGCCTCTGGACTCTTTCCTGGAAAATATTCTTCGCTCTTTATTATATTTGCTAAGGTGTGGTCGCTGAGCATTTGTAGTTAAGGCATCAGGTTAGAAAGCAGGAGATGGTGAGTTTGAATCCCACCTTAACCATGAAAGCCAGCTGGGTGCCTTTGAACCAGTCTCTCTCTCTCTCTCTCTCTCTCTCTCTCTCTCTCTCCCCCATCCATCCATCCATCCATCCATCCATCCCTCTATCTATCTATATCAATCTCTATCCACCTCAACAGGATTGTTGTTGTGGGGCAAACAGGAGGAAGGTCTCTTGGATATGTTCACTATCTTGAGTTATTTGCAAAAATAATAAAGGTGGGAAACCAATAAATGAACAAAGAAATAAATAAACCACTTCTTCCAAGTCTTGATTTCACCATGCAGTCCTCATCACAGGCTGAACAATGCCTCTTGCTTAAACAATGCCCTATAAGGTGGACCACTTATTTTTTTTACCTCTTGGCATTTTTAAGGGCGCATATTTGTGTGTATAAGGAGCACCTTGTCAAACTGAAACTGTATTTTGGATGATAGGCTTTTCTTACCATTTTTCCCATATCAGTGGTTCCTCCCACACACACACCCCAAAAGAACCCAAATAATCCTCTAAATACACTTATCTGTGTTGATGCTGTTTATACTCATGTACACATAAACACACACACACACACAAAGAGTGAGAGGAAGAAAGAGAGGGAGAGATAAGAGGGAGAGGGAGAGGAGGAAGGGGAAGGGGAGAGGAGGAGGAGGAGGAGGAGGAGGAGGAGGAGGAGGAGGAGGAGGAGGAGGAGGAGGAGGAGGAGGAGGAGGAGGAAAAGAGAATAATGAGAAGGAGAAGGAGAAGGAGAAGGAGAAGGAGAAGGAGAAGGAGGAGGAGAAGAAGAAGAAGAAGAAGAAGAAGAAGAAGAAGAAGAAGAAGAAGAAGAAGAAGAAGAAGAAGAAGAAGAAGAAGAAGAAGAAGAAGAAGAAGAAGAAGAAGAAGAGGAGGAGGAGGAGGAGGAGGAGGAGGAGGAGGAGGAGGAGGAGGAGGAGGAGGAGGAGGAGGAGGAGGAGGAGGAGGAGGAGGAGGAAAATTAATTGGAGAAAATTCTTCACTTGAAACTTCACCCTAACTTCACCTCCACCATATTTTTTTGAAAATCTGCATAACCCCCAAAATTCATACTCTCTGGATGTCAGGCCCAGCCCAGGGATGAAACAGTGAAATCCAATCAAGTCCAATCCTTTATTTGCTCACATCCAATGGACAGAATCTTGACAGACTAAAGCTATAACCTTCTAGTCGATATATCTTGAGACATCCTAGGGTGTGGCTAACCTCAACCTCTTCTCCCCTCTTCAATCCAGCCCAGGATTGCGCAGTCTCTTAATCTTGACTTCGTTTGGGGAACACTCTGTGCTGGCAAAAGATCCCAACCCCTTCTGCCACCCCAGCTGCACATTCCATCACATTCTGCCAAGTGAGGCAAATCCACAGTCCTAGGATTCTGTGATCATGATGCAGTCTCACCATGCAGTCTCTAAAGCCAGAAGATCCTTTTGCACAGAAGCCTCCAGTGGTAAGGGATCTGGTTAAAGTTCAAGGCCAGGAGAAGCAATCTGTCAGGGCCCATCACATTGCCTCTTTCCTTCAATGAAGAGAAATGCAAAGTGTTCTGACCTAGGCTTCCCCAAATCATGAAGCTGACCCCTCGTCCCGACAAAACCCCTTTTATTTATGTTACGGTGAATTCCTCTTCAACAAAGTCCCAGAAAACAGTCTTTCATGAGATTTCACAACTACAGACCTTTATCAGGCTGGGAGAGTTGCCAGGCTGATATCTTCCAAATGCCACTCTGCAGCAGACAATACTTGGCAAGGAGTCAGGAACAGATCTTTACCCTACTGAATCGAACTCATTATCTCCTGCAAACACCACTCCCCTTTTGCTCCTCTTTATTCCCTATGAGAGGGACCATTCACTGTCCACTTGTGGCTTTACTCCCAAATCAACCCTTGTTCCTTAACTGTTCTCCTGGCAGCTCTGCGCATGCACACCCTGGGAACAGGCTCCAGCTGTTCTTCTACCTCACTGATGTCCGACTTTGAAGGCAGCTGATAACTGTCAGATGGCCCTGGCCCCATCTCTACCTCCGAAGCAGAGCACTCGTCAGAGCCTTTACCAGACTCCCGGACTGGCCCATGTTCCTCCCCAACCTGCTCACTATCCGAGTCTGTTGCCAGCTCCACTGGCCGCTGGCAGGCCACAACACAAGGCCATGAAGATGTGGGTCTCAGTAGGTGCACGCAGAAACTCAAGAGTGGCATTTCACTTCAGAAGAGGAAAGAGTTTCTTCAGGCTGTCTCCATGAGGTAAAATGGATTTTTTCCCCGCTTCCTCTCCTCACTGAGCTGAAAGACGATACTTAACAGGGAGAAGAGCCTCCTCCAGGTGGATGGCCCTGATCTGCAAGCTATGTGTTTCTGTCTCAATTACTTTAACAATGAAATTAATTGTGCAGATTATCGAAGTAAAGCATTTCTGTGTAATATGACGCATTTCTGGCAAATTTCTCCCAGCTGCTTATTTAAGCAGCCTTAACAAAACCTAGGAGAGCAGTTAACTGCACGATTGCTAAGTGAGTAAAGACATTGTAAGCTCAGAGGTAAACACGGCTGTAATTGGTATTGTTCATGAATAACAAGGAGGAAGCTCAAAACTTGAAAGCACCTTTGGACACTCTAGAGCTGGCCAGCAATATCAAGCCAGTTGCTTTTTTTGTAAGGAATGTCAAATTGAGATGTGTTCCAAGACCTGCTGTCTACATCTCCTGAATGCTGAATGGCAGCCTGTTTCACTGTGCACTTGGCACGTTGCTCCCCCATGGATTGCAGAAAACAAAGGCAAGTTCATTGAAAGGATGTGTCATTGATACTGCAACTGTTTGGGGTAATTTTGATGGACAATTAGGAATACACATACACATAGACATGTTTCTCTCCCCCCCCTCCCAGTTACGAACCTGTAATCGCTTGCTTTGAGGTGGGGACAGGGCGACTTGAATGGACCTGAGCATTTGCTAGCTGGATACCCTTCCTGAGGCCTATGTCTAGTTTGCAGAAGATGTTTTCCCTTTGTGTCCTGATACAGAAACATCTGTCGCTGCCTACAATCAAAAACTCAACTTTCCAAGTGGAGGTGAGGGTCTTCATATCTCGAAACACACAGTATATAAAAAAAATCCTTCAGCTAACCAATGCTATGCATCTCAGGTTTATTTATTTCATTTGGAGAATTCAACTGTCCCTGTAGATGTGGTGAAGTACCCTAAGTATTACAAACACGATAGAGAACTGGTTCAGCAGTTCCAGGTACAGGGCAACATGTCCTTGACTCTCTGGAAATAATGTTGTTGGGTCTAATCTTCTAGCCCATGATGAAATCCCCCACTCCCAAATTCCCAGGCACTGAATGTGGCAGCCTTGAAGCTTCCAAGTAAAAAATGGCTGCCAAGGCTGACATACAGAACAGTTTCAGAAACTGGGTTATGTCTAGTTTAACAAAGAGAAGGACTAGGGTTTCAGCTTTAAAATTCAGCTGCCACATATCAATCATTCCAAGACATTTCTCTCCAATTGATTTAGGGATTATATGGGAGCAGTCTTCCAGTATTTGAGGGGTTGTTACAAAGAAAGGGTCAATGTGAACCAATAGTGGTATTCAATCGGTTCGGCCCGGTTCTGGCAAGCCAATAGCAGCGATGAGAAGCAAAGACCGAACCAGTTCTCTCCACCGCTCTGCTGCTGTCAGCGTTCCAAGGAACAAACTCCAAATGAAAAGACTCCATGACTGTCATCTTCTCAAAGATCCATTTTATCAGAGATGTCATATTGGCACATCTGAGGAAAACCCGAATCTGAGATTTCTGGGTTTTCCTTAGCCCAAAAAGAATCCAAAATCCAACCCCTGCACCCAATAGTTCATTACATGGTCCAATTCTCACTTCGTTCCAACTGGAGAGTCTCCCCAGTCATTCCCCTCCAGGTGCAGAGTAACACATCCTTGACTCTCTGAGAAATGAATGTTGTTGTAGCTAATCTTCCACCGCTTCTTGAAGTCCCCCTCCCAAATTCCCAGGCACTGAATGTGGTAGCCCAGAAGCCTAAAAAAATGGCTTCCAAGCTGACAATTGCAGTGTCCTGTAGTCACATTTTGCAACCTTCTGACAATGAGGAAGCCAGATTCACTTAACAACCATGTTACTAACTTAACAACTGCAGTGATTCACTGAAGACCCGTGGCAAGAGTAATGTAATGTAAAAGATAGGGCCTTCTCTTCTGAGAGATATTCCATTGCATCGAAGCTGAAGCACCAAAGAATTTCCTGTATCAAACTTGCAGTGTCATGTTGTCATCACATGACATATCATGACTTTTTCCCCTTCTGCTAAACTGGGGGTGGGCATGGCCAGCATGTGATGTATCTGGCCTGCAAGCCGCCAGTTTCACACCCCTGCTCTGTGGATTCCATTCTCACATTACACCTTCTTGCGTTGTACAGTATTAAATTGGGAGGGGACCAATTCTATTTAGGAAACTCCCCTGTGGAGTTCAGACAAAATAGTAATGCATGTCTTCGGGTTGGAAGAATAAATAAATCCTTCTTCTGCAGTTCTATACTCAACCTTCCCCTCCTTCACCTTGACCACAAAGGGGGGAGGGGGGTCAAATTAATCACAGTTTAGCATGTCATCTGAATCCTATACTGTGGTTAATCTTACAGATGGGTCTTGAAAATAACCCCGCTTCATCAATTATGATTTGAAGCACACTGGTTTCTATTAATCATAGTTAAGCTTAAGCATCATTTGACTGAGCTGAGGCAACGCAAGTTGCAATTAATGTAAAAATGGAAATGAGAGCTAGGGGAAGTTAGGGTTGTCCCCATCAATCTTTTGCATTATATTGGAACTATCGCTATGAAATACTTTTAGGGAAACATGTTCTTAAGTTGTGGGATTAGTTTAGCCTGGTGTGCCATTCTTCATAGGGATTGGATTTCAAAAGTTAAACAGAATAATAATCAAAACTTAATTCCAGGTAAGCCCAACAGAACCTACCTGCACAGTAAAATAAATTTATTAAGACGCTCCTTAATGAAGGAGTGGTCCATTGTGGAATCATAATCCATTGTGGAATCAAAATCTCCATTGCGGTCATAAGCTAGCATAAGAAAAATAAAATGCAAACTGTCATGCCCTTGTTGGAGTCAGACTCTGAGGGAGAGGAGGAACAGCTGACAGGGAGTGGAGGTGTGGCTCCAGAGGTTGTGGAGGAAGCTGGGGAGGAGCAGAGGCCGGCTGGGCAGTCAAAGGAAAAACCAGGCCCATCCCCTCTTCATCCTAGGACATGCAGGGAGTAACGCAAAAGGCAACAACTTGGCTTTCGAGAGAGGAAGCACCCATGATCCCCCTCATTAGTTGCAGCTGAGACAGTTAAAACACAGCATGGCCAGAAGCAAAGTGTGTGCTTATTTTGGGTTGAAGTTATCTTGGTTGGCATTCTTCCACCAGACTGTGCCTTGTTATCTCCTTGAAGTTGGTAAATACTTTTCATGGTCCATTGTGGAATTTCCTTCATTGTAGTTTGTTTTAGGTTTTTATTTCACCTCTATCTGCTCATCAAGTTCGGACTGTATTGCTTTCTTTTGAAGACTATTTTTGAATACGCTTTATCTCCAACTGAGAATTATTGAACAATGGGACCAAATTGGAGGCATTAAAGGACATTTATTTACATTTTGGACCATGGGGATGCCGCAATGGTTGTGTGAAAAACGGACCAGGATAAGTAATTACCAACTTCAAGAAGATAACAGGGCACAGTCTGTTGGAAGGACACCAACCAAGATAATTTCTGCCCAAAATAACACACATTTTGCTTCTGGCACCGCTGTGTTTTAACCGTCTCTCTTATATACTCTCTAGCTGCAACCAATGGGGGGGATCATGGCCACTTCCTCTCTCGTAAGCCAAGTTGTTTCCTTCTCTGTTCCACCCTGCATGTCCTAGGATGAAGAGGGGATGGGACTGGTTCTTCCTCTGACTGCCCAGCTATTTACATGTTTGTGTTACATTCTGGGTCATCACACAAACAATTAGCAACTTTACAAGCTAAAAATACAAAAGACACAAGATTTAAAACTTACCACATTTGTTAAATGAATCACTGCATTTGTTAAGTTAATAATACAGCTGTTTTAAGTGAAATTGGCTTCCCCATTGATTTTGCTGGTCATAGAGTCGCAAAAGAGGATCCCCTGACCCGAGGACACTGCAACCATCATAAATATGAGTCAGTTGCCAAGCATCTGAACTTTGCTCATATAACCATGAGGATGCCGCAATGGTTGTGTGAAAAATGGTCACCAGACACTTTTTTCAGTACCATTGTCACTAAAAAAAACACCCTGTTTTAAGTTGAAGACTACCTGTATATATTTATTATTTTATTAGCTCAATACCCATGCTTCACTACAAAACTATGTGGTTGGGCTTAGTTTTTGGGGAGGAAAATAAGGGGGAAAATTGTGCCTCTGTTTTCCTGTTTTTTCAGAAACTGAAACAGTATTTGCTGTGTGAGCAAGAAGGAGACAGCAAGGAGCCTGGGTATGGCTTAGCTCAACTGTTCTGTTGCTGCTGTAAAACTGAAACTGAAACTCCTCTCCTCTGCTTGTGTTTTGCATTTGGAACAGATTTCTTTTCAGGTGGGGAGGGGGAGTAGAACTCCTTAGCATCAGAGCTTGTTAATAATAATATGTGAAATACTAATGCTGTGATGGTCATTTTGAAAAACACTTCCTTAGTGAGCACCTAGAAGCCAAGAGGAACATACGTGCCAGTTTTCAAGTTTGTAGGCTTTATGGAGATTTTTGTGATGATGTGTAAGTGGTGTTTCGCTTTTATATATATAAATTTATCAACCTTATATACCACTCATTTCATAGTGCAAGGAGATGCTGAATGGCTTACAACATTCACAGACACGCACATATCGCAATATATGTACCGTGTTTCCCTGAAAATAAGACCGGGTCTTATTTTCTTTTGGGTCCCAAAATAAGCACTTTTTCCCCCCTGTACGGGAGGCCCCCTTCTTCTACTTGCTCATGGTGGGGCAGGAGGTGCTGCTGCCACAAGGCAGAAGAAGGTGGAGCTGCCCTACGCGCCCTGAACTGGCTGACCTCAGGGCCCCTGCAGTCTGGCCACCCATGCCCCGACATGTGCCTCACCTCACAGCGGCAGCAGGACCCCACATGTCCCCTGACCCATTTCTTCTGCTTGCTCGTGGCTGCAACAGAGCTGGAGGCTGAGCAACACACTGGTGCCATGGCCACAAGGAAAGGAAGGAGGGGTAGACCTGCCCCCCAAGCACCGTACTGGTTTACCTCAAGGCCCCTGCAGCCAGGCCATCCATGACCTGACACCTGCCTTGCTTCATGGCCATGACACCAACACAGTACTCAGCTTCCTATTCCGTTGCAGCCGTGAGCAAGCAGAAGTGGGCTGGGGGCCACATGGACTCTTGCTTCACATGGGTACTAGTGTGGCCGCCATGAGGCAGGTGTCGGGGCATGGATGGCCTGGCTGCAGGGGCCCTGAGGTAAGCCGGTGCAGGGTACATAGGGCAGCTCCACCACGCACCTCGTGGCCATACCTGGAGCAACCAGACAGAATTGTCAGGCAGCCAGCTGTGCAGACTCTTAAGTAGGGCTTATTTTGGGGCTAAGGCTTATATTAGGCACATGTGTAAAGACATGCTAGGCCTTATTTTGGGAGTAGGTCTTATTTTCAGGGAATGTTGTAGTAACTGCCTCCTGGCCTTGAGCAAGTAAACAGGATCAGGCTAGGTTGGAATATGGATCCCAGAGCACTTGGTCAGAATAAGAATTTTAAGAAAACAATAGCAAATTCCATGTAATCCCATTGAAAGCTTTCAGGGTATATAATTAAGTCTTATGAACATTCATTTGAGAGTCAGATCATCTGAAAACTTTCCTTCAGGAAGCTGTAGAGTCATGCTGAGTTTTTCTCCCTATTCTTCTGTTGCATGAACTCTTTTCATCTTCTATTCTGAAATTACTTTTTCGGCCCCCCGCCCCCCAAACCAACAATAATTCAAATATTGCCCAAATTATTTGACACAGAGCTTTCCCTTTGTTGCAAGATACCTGCTTTTGTAAGGACCTACCAATAATCAGAAGCGAATCAACTGGCCCTGAATATTTGGCAAAACTTCCTGCAAATGGCAGGAAAGTTGTTTTTTTGTTTTTTTTTTTGAATCAGTAATCTTCAGGGATCCTTTACACACCATCCTCATTATCCCATTTTTCTTGGATAAGAAGCTTTCTTTTAGACCGAACAACAGTTTAAAGCCATTTAAAAAAAAAAATGAATAATACACACATTTCAATATAAAACACTATCTGAAGTGGGCATACATTTTTCTCCAATGTGGATGGCAGGGAGATTATTTCAGGAAGTTGTCTAATTTTTTTTCTTAGTTTTAGGTGGGTTTCTTTTTTTTTTTTTTTTTTTTGTCCTTTTCAAAGTTATCATTTGTGTTTTTAAGCCATAAAAGAGGTTGCTAAATATCACCATCGATATAGTTTTTGTTGTTCTCCTGTGTTATCATTTTCTTGTTTCCAGAAAGTAGTTTAACTGGAGTTTAAGAATAACGACCTTTAATGTCTCTGACTGGCCCAAATCTTTATTCGTTTTAAAGCTTTTTGTCTTCTTGGTCTCTTTTCTCTCTTTGCAATGCCAGATTTTCACTTTTTCAATATCCTTTCCTGTCCGTAATCATAATGTTCTTTAAGCTCTTTTGTGCCTTAAATAAATATTGCCAATTGTTCAACTTGGTGCATACTTTTTCAAAGGTAGCTTTAAGAGAGAGAGAGAGAGAGAGAGAGAGAGAGAGAGAGAGAGAGAGAGAGAGAATAAATGTATGTATGTATATACATACACAAATGCGCACACACACACATGCACAACCACACATGCACACATACACAGACAGACAGACAGATGCTTGTTTCTTAGTTTCATTCTGAGTTTTCTAAATATCAGTACTCAGAATAATAAAGAAAAACCATTGATTAAAAATGTCAAAGATTTTTGTGTCATCTGCAATTAAGTTTAAACCCTTTGGGTTTTTATAAATAGTACTGAGTATGACACCAGACACATAAAACTGCTTTAAAATGTAAAATTATTTACCATTTCAATGAGAGGAGAGAGAAAGAAAGAGAGAGAGAGGAAGAGAGAGAGAGAAAGGGAGGGAGGGAGGGAGAAAGAGAGAAAGAGAAAGAGAGAGGGTAAGAGAGAGAGAGAGAGAAAAAGAAAGGAAGGAAGGAAGGAAGGAAGGAGGAAGAAAGAAAGAAAGAAAGAAAGAAAGAAAGAAAGAAAGAAAGAAAGAAAGAAAGAAAGAAAGAAAGATCATATTTTTCTGTTATTGCACTGAGAAAGCTAATTATGAAAACAAATTTTCACCTTCTATAAAATGTATGTCACTATACAGAATGCATAAATCTGTTGCAATGGAAGTTGGATGCAAATTAATTTTCTCCAAACGCAGATGGTAGAAATAGTCGCTAGAGTCCTTCTATCCATGGGGAACATTTGTTTGCTTTAGAGTCCCATATAACTAGCGGTCCTTGGTGAGTTTTGCACATTTGAAGTGAAACGCACCATATGTTTGCAAGTAGGCCCAGGCTGAAACAACTGTCTCGCCTGCATGTCTGCTTCCACAAATGTTGCAATTTTCAGCATCCATAGAAAAGATATCTCCCCTCCTCTCTGTGTTTCAATGCTCATTTCAGCCCTATTTTTATCCTAAGGCTTCCACATATGAAATGAGCACCTTACCTTATCATATATCAATTACAAATGAAAATACATCAAACATGAATTTTGGTGGCCTCCTGAATTTTGGTGGTAGACAGGGCTGGGCTGCTGAGGATTCGCAGGGATTCGGGAGATACCCTGGCTAAGATTCTGGCACAGTTCAGAGAACCCCCAAATCCCATTCCTGTCTGGCACCACCCACTCCATCCCACCCCTCCTAGGAGTCCCCATGCAGCCCGTTTTGGATGCAAGTAAGTGCAGGGCACGTGCAGAGGCTTGAGGAGGGAGAAAAACAGGCATCTCAGATGTTTGGGAAGGTTGGAAACAGGCCCGTTTCCAACTTCCAGAGAGCCCCCAGAGCCCAAAGAGGCCTTTTTCGCCCTCCTGGAGGCTCAAGCAAAGGCTATGGAGCCCGGGGAAGTGTCATGCCCTTGTTAGAGTCGGACTCTGAGGGAGAGGAGGAACAGCCTACAGGGAGTGGAGGTGTGGCTCCGGAGGTTGTGGAAGAGTCTGGGGAAGGGCAGAGGCCAGTTGGGCAGTCAGAGAAAGGACCAGGCCCATCCCCTCTTCATCCTAGGATGCTCAGGGAGGAATGGATAAGGGAACAACTTGGCTTACGAGAGAGGAAGTGGCCATGATCCCCCTTATTGGTTGCAGCTGGAGAGACGAGTATATAAGAGAGATGGTTACAACACAGCATTGCCAGAAGCAAAGCGTGTATAATTTTGGGCTGAAGTTATCTTGGTTGGTGTCCTTCCAACAGACTGTGCCTTGTTATCTCGTTGAAATTGGTAATTACTTATACTGGTCCATTGTGGAATTTCCTTCATTGTAGTTTATTTTAGGTTATTTCACCTCTATCTGCTCATCATGTTCGGACTGTATTGCTTTCTTTTGAAGACTATTTTTTAAAATACGTTTTATCTCCAACTGAGAATTATTGAACAGTGGGGCCAAGTTGGAGGCATTAAAGGACATTTATTTATGTTTTGGATTTTGTTACATTTGTGTTACACTCCGGGTCAACACAAAAGGGCAAAAACTCTGCTCCCACACTGTGGTGCAGGAGGCTGACTTGGCTACACCCACTGTGGCCATGCCCACCCAGCAACCGGGCAGACAACCCATTGCTAAAATATTTGAAGCCCACCCCTGGTGGTAGACCTGACTCTTCTTATGAAGCATTGCATCAAGAGCAGAGTTTCAGGTTATATTTCAAAGTGGCTTCAAGGCTAGGAGGCCAGTGATTCACTAAGATATTCAAGATCAGTACGTATGTCTTCAATAGAAGGAAATTTATTTGGATAGGCAATTGAGTTCTGCCCTTCAAGATAGGCTAGCAGGTCAAGAAATAGGCAACATAGGGGACCATGAACACTATTAAGTTCTTGCTCTGTGAGTCATTTGTCTGCAGATGTTTCATTACCCTACTTCAGTAGTGTCTTCAGTAGAAGGTAAGTAGCTATTATATATAACTAGGCAATGAGCTCGTCACTGATTCAGTTACTGTGGTTGAAATTCTTCCAGAAAATATGGCTTTGTTGGGAGAAATATCCATCTGATTCAGTTCCAATCTGGGAGAAAGATGCTGGAAACATGGAGGCTGATTGGAAAGAAGGTTTAATGATGAAGCAGAACCACATGTGATTCTGGGCAGCTGTCGTGCCCGTCAGAATCTGACTCAGAGGAGGAAGCTGAACATCTGACGGGGAGTGGGAGTGTGGCTCCGTTGACTGTGGATGAAACTGGGGAAGAGCAAAGTCTGGCTGGACACAGCAGAGAAGAGGGAGAAGAAGGGAGAAGGAATTCAGAGGAAGACCCAGGCCCACCCCCTCCTCATCCTAGGGCATGGAGGGAGGAATGAGAAGAGAGCAACGTGGGTTGCGTGGCTTACAGCGGAGGAAAGGGCCCTGATTCCCTTCATTAGCTGCAGCTGGGAACGCCATGTATACAAAAGGAAGCTGCATGCAGCAAGAGCATGTATTCTATTGGCTGTTGTCGGATTCCTATGGAGTCATGTGGGGGTTATGTGCGGGCTCTATAGGCACAGTACAAATCCTAGGTGTTTGTCTGAGCTAAGTTTGGTTGAAGTTGCTGAGGGTGATGTAATGAAGGGGCACTAGGCAATTCCTGATATGGCTGAGGTCTAATCCTACCTTTGTTGGATCTTGGTTGAGGGTATTTGCCTATGAATGGAGCTATCTACCTCTTTACCTCTTAAGTGCTGACATCTGCTGTGGGCTATAAAGGAAGGTGGGGGCTGCTTTCTCCCTCTAAAAAAACATGTTTCTCCATTTCTTATCCAGGGAAATATAATATTTTGCCTTTTTAATAGTTTCTCCAAACATTTCATTCTTCTAGGAGAGGGCAGGTGCTAACTTTCTACACTAATAAAGAGGTTATCATGCTAAACCCCATGAAGTCAGTGCGACTTAATGTAGTTGCAATGGAGTTTACAGCCAACTCAACAAGTCTGCTTAACCTTATTGATTGCAAGTTTCCTTTTGCACGGTCTCATTCATTAAAAAAAAAAAAGTTTATGATGGATTTGGCCCAAGTCTTAGTGAAATACCTTAGTGAGGGAGGACTTGCATAAGAAGCATAATCATATAGTACAATCTAGCCTTGGGGAAGAAATTCTAATTTGCCTGTAATCTGGCTTCCTGGATGTATCCATGCATGATTTATCTTATTGTCACAACTGGATTCAGATGTGAATGCAAATTGCTGAAGGAGCAGTTTACCAGCTTAACTTGTTCCCATTAGAGAGGTGGATTTCATAACGAGTAATTGGGAAAACCAGTTTTCTGTGTGTGAAGGCAAGATACTGTCCCAAATGTATATTTTTTTCCCTCTGCTTTGAAATTATAGATCTGAACATGCAGAAGTTAACTGCTTTGCTAGGCGAGCTGTTTCCCAAGAAAAGCTTAGGCGTAAATGATGCAGAATTAATCATGCTTGGAGCCATGCTTAAAATGCTTAGGCTGCATTTCCACATATGAGCAGATTCCATAATCTATCAATGCACAACCACATAATCTGTTTCACACAGTGGCTTTGCTCATATGTTTCTCATTTGGACTGGTTGGACTTAAAGCGTAGTACACAAAATTATCTGCTGCAATGTCCTACCCGTCAAAGACTACTTCAGCTTCAATCACAACAATACAAGAGCACACCACAGATACAAAATCTCAACGTAAACCACTCCAAACTCGATTGCAGAAAGTACGACTTCAGCAACAGAGTGGTCAATGCCTGGAATGCACTACCTGACTCTGTGGTTACATCCTCTAACCCTCTTCACTCCTTTAACCTCAAATTATCCACTATTGACTTCATCCCATTCCTAAGAGGTCTGTAAGGGGCGTGCATAAGTGCACAATCATGCCTACCGTCCCTGTCCTATTGTCCCCATTTATTCGTACCTATTTTCTGTATTCTTACTCATGTTTATACTTACACCTATTATCTTGTAAGTGATTGACAAATCAAATAAATAAAAACAGATAAAAAATTCATAGCTTGGTTCAGTAGAGTCTTCCATGTTATCTAGAGCCGGGCAAACCGCTGATACACCCCCATGATGAACATATCAAGGATCCCTCATTCCAACCCTGAGCTACAAATATTCTCTTTTTTAGTTAGAATTCCTCCAATTTAATTCCCCCATTTCTCACAGACACCCATTATTCAACAAAACTCAATGGCGAGGTACCATGTGGTTCTGCCTAATATTGTTCATTCCCCTCAGTTTCTTTCCAGATAATTATCCAGAGGTTCAGAATCCATTCCATATATTGTTTCCATCTCAACCAGTTTAAAAAATGTGATTATGGCTGGTCTGGTGGGTTGTCAACTTCACAAAATCCTTACCTTTGGAACAGCAGTGAAATCCTACCCGTTCCACTTCCGGTCCGGTGATCGCGTGTGTGCATGCACACCTAACAGGAGCACACAGCTTTCCACACACCAGCTGAGGCCTACAGCGCCAATAAGCTGAGAGGATAAAGAAGAGAAAAGTGCAGGGGCAGGTGGGCGGGTCGATCCTACGTTTTTCTATCTCCTCTCAGCTGATTGGCGGTGGCTTTTTTTTTTTTACTACCAGTTCAGTTGAACCGGTCCAAACCGGTTGCACACCACCACTGTTTTGAAAGCTCTACCAGATCCTTAGTGCTTGTTCATGAAAGATTCCCAATGTTCTACCTGAGCGTTTTTCAACCTTGGTAGCTTGAAGAGATCTGGACTTCAACTCCCAGAATTCCTCAGTCAGCATGGGGAAGTCCATACCTCTTCATGGTGCCAAGATTGGGAAACACTGTTCTACATAAATTGTTCTGTGTTGACCCGAGGTCCATAGATGTTCAGGAATCTCGTTCGTAAGCTCTTATTCAAAATATCTCTACATGCTCTTAGTATGGGACTATTTGAAGGAGGGGAAAGAGAGCTTGTTCTTCCAAGGGACTCACATTCCAAGAAAATGTGCAGCCGACCAAAAAACCAACGCAGTCCTAGGCTGCATTTACAGAGGTTCAGTGGGCATGGCTTGGTGAGCATGCTTTGCACATGTGCACACACTTTGTGTGGATGCGTGTGCCAAACACGCACTTTGCACAGGCACAGAGGCATTTGTGCAGGCTCAGAGGCATTCTAATTCACCTCCTGCAAGCATGCACGATCCCGGTCATTTCAGCAGCTGCCGTGCGGCACTATTTGTGCTGCACAAAGCAGCTGTGCTTCAAATTCAGAGGATAAAGGTGAGTATGGGAGCCCGGATGGGCGGGTGGGCCCAACACAGAGCAGTGGAGAGAACTGGTTCGGTCTCCACTGCTCATCGCTGCTACCAACTCACCAGAACTGGGCCAAACCAGTAGAATACCACCACTGGATACAATCAGTGGTGGTATGCTGCCAGTTCACACTGGTTTGCACTGGTTCTAATGATCTGGTAGCAGCAGTCATAGTTGGCCCCGCCCACCCACCCCTCCCTTTCCTGTCCTATATTTCCCTTGTTTGTAGCTCAGCTGATTTGCACGGCAAAGCAGAGTTCTCCGTGTAGAGTTAAGAAGAAGAAAGATTGCTTGTAAGGGTTTTGCCTACCATGCATATGTCTTGTAGGTAAACCACTGTTAAATGTCTAAGTCTCTGTGTAATGTGTTTTGATGCTGGGTTTTCTCATAATAGCAGTCACGCTGAAACACTCTGACACTTTTCTCTACAAATAAGACTTCTCAGCTCATTGCCTAGACTGGAGCTGATTAATAACTTAATAAGTTAAGCATAACTTAACTTAACTTAACTTAAGCATAACAAAATTTGAATTTCCTATAGTACATATAACTTTCTTTGGTAGTTAGAAGACCGGAAGATGGACTGACCAAAATCCACAAGTTAGAGACAAAGCCGCTTTTTAGTACTTTATGGTTTTGTTTCCTAATGCCACATCAAATATGGTGGGGATGAGTCTGCCTACTGAGATGAGGTGGACCAGTTGCTTTTGTGGTGTGGAGACAATAACTTGGTCCTCAACACCAATAAGACCAAGGAGCTTATAGTGGACTATAGAAAGAACAGATCAGACATCCAGCCCTTGCTTATCAATGGAAACTGAGGGGAGAAAGTAGCCCATTTTAACTTTCTGAGTATTACCATAAAAGAGCACCTGACCTGGGGTGCTCACATTGCAGCACTGGTCAAAAGGGCCCAGCAGAGATTATACTACCTGAGGCTTCTCAGAAAACAACAACTGAATGAAAAACTGCTGGTGACCTTCTACCGCTGCACCATAGAGAGTATCTTAACTTACTGCACCTCTATATGGTTTGCCAATTGCACAGTGGAAGGTAGGAAAGCACTCCAGAAGGTTAACATCATTGCCCAGAGGATCATTGGTTGTCCTCTTCCCTCTTTGGAAGAGCTTTATAGCTCCCGCTGCCTTAAGAAAGTTCAAAACATTTTCAAAGATCCATCTCATCCCGGGCACCCTTTTTTTGAACTATTACCATCTGGCAGATGATATAGGATAATAAAAACAAGGACAAATAGGCTGAAAAACAGTTTCTATCCCAGGGCAGTAACTCTATTGAATTCTACTGTATAGTGCAATATTAATGCAATATCAGGGGTTTTCAATTCAATGTACAGAATGTGAAGGATGTGTGTTTGTGTTTATTTTCATAGTGACAATGTGCACCAGTGGTAGTCAACCTCATCCCTACCACCCACTAGTGGGCATTCCAGCTTTCATGGTGGGTGGTATATAAATCATCATTACTGTGGAACCGGTGGGCGGTTAGAAAATTTTACTACTAACAGAGATACAAAAGTGGGTGGTAGGTATAAAAAGGTTGACTACCCCTGATGTACACTGAAGATGGTATTTAATTTCATTGTACGAGGTGCAATGACAATGAACTAAACTAAATCATTAGCATCAAAAAAATGTCCTTTTAACTCCCTGCTCAATAAGACTACATAGGCTAATCAAATAAATCTTCAGTGGACTATCCATTTTATTAAATCAACCCCTACGGGTGGAAATATGGTGTTGATGTCCAATGGTTTTCTGTGCAGCCGTTCACATAGAAAAGGCCTGGGTGCCACATTGATCATTGTCAAAGTGTTCTGTCTCAGATTAAATATTATAGCAGCTACTTGCAGACTTTAAAACTAGGAAAGTTAGAACTGTCTCCTTCAGATATGCAAGCAATTTACTCTTGCCCTTTTCCCAAGCATGCAACTGAAGGAAAGCTAATTTGGAATATAACTTTTTATTATTAAATATTAACCATTTGTCTTTGTTGCAGTCATGAAGTTGGAGCCCAAAACATTTCATTCTTTTCTTTTTTAGTTATGTGCCTTTCAATTCTCTCCATGGTCTCCGATGCTTAAAATATTCTCTCTGGCTTCCAGTTCTCTTCTTTTACCTGTCCATCAACACACTCCACTACAAATTCAAGTATTTTTTTTTTCTGTCTCTCTCTTCCCATTTTCTCTAAACAACAAGGAGCTTATATGTTTGGTTTGATGCTTTCATGGCCGAAAGAAGCGTTGGGACTTTAATGGCTTTAATAAAATTTTCAGCTAATGTTCCAAAGTGAAGTTATCTTTTCCCCAAAATTACAGTACACAATGCTAATATCTTTTTCTTTTTTAACAACAAATGCTTTTTCCTATATTATTACAGCTGGTAGAAGCTTATAAAATTCATATTTATTTCCAGGGACCTCACGTTCAGTCTGTTTGAATTCTACATTTATGACTAGAATGTGGGAGGCAAAATCGAGGGCTTTGGCAGTAGAAACATTGTGATTAAACTAGAAATGGAGTTAGGGGAGAGATACTTCCAAGAAAGATATATCATATCAGCAGGCATACTTGATATATTGAGGATATTATGTTGATGGGAAAATGGCAGTAGATTTATCGACCTGGGCATTTTCATCCCATTAGCAATAGCACTTAGATTTATATACCACTTCACAGTGCTTTACAGCCCTCTCTAAATGGTTTACAGAGTCAGCCAATTGCCCCCAACAATCTGGGTCTTCATTTTACTGACCTCAGAAGGATAGAAGGCTGAGTCAACTTTGAGCCTGGTGAGATTCGAACTGCCAAATTGCAGGCAGCCAGCAGTCAGCAGAAATAGCCTGCAGTACTGCACTCTAACCACTGTGCCACTGGCTCATTAGATATCTGAACTGTGGATTTTCTTCTGTATAACTTAAGGTTTGGGCAATTTTTGTTGAAAGAAATTGCTCTGTTAAATGCTGTTTTATCGCTAAAGCTCTCAGGCTGTAGGATAGTAATGTATAATGTATATGAAACATACAGGGGGGGGGGGGAATCTACATGGGCTTGGCTTCTATAGAATCTCACAGAATCATTATCCTTTTAGAAGGATATTAAAATTTTATTATTATTATTATGGTGGTTAATCTTTAGTGAGATTCACAGCCTTTGGGGCTGGTTGGTAGCTCAACAGCTTGAGTCCTAACCAAGGACCCAGGAACTGTAAAGGTAGTGTTGGAGGATATAAGCTGTTCCAAGTAGGGTGGCTTTTTGTAGAATCAGGGTCTTCAAGTCTGATAAATTCAGAATGTCCAAATAGCGAAGTAGCCTTTTAGGGATTGCTCCAAGGGCTCCAATCACAATTGGGATAACACACAATTTCTTTTTCCAAAGTCGCTCAACTTCAATTTGTAAGTCCCGATACTTTGTGATTTTTTTTCTTGCTGCTTGTCTTCAATTTGTGCATCACCAGGTATTGCATCATCATCATCATCATCATCATCAATCGCATAGTCAGCCAGATGTTCAGACTGAGTTTGGCATTTTTGTCGAGTTCTTACCAAGGACCTGGGATAGGCAAATCTGGATGTTTGAGGATGGAAGCTGTTCCAAGTAAAGCTGCCTTCTGCAATTGACTGATGGCAAATTTGTCAATGCCTATGGTGTTCAAGTTGTTTTGAGACTGCACCCAAGACACCTATTACTATTGGTACTACCCTTGCTTGCTTTTGCCACAGTCATTCTATTTCTATTTGTAGCTCTTTGTATTTCGTTATCTTCTCCAGTTCTTTCTCTTTTCTTCTGCTGTCTCCAGACACTGCCACATCCACTATCCAGACTCTGTCTGGATTCTGAAGTCCCAGAGCAATTTAATTTGTTCATTTTCTATGACTTTTTCTATTATTATTATTATTATTATTATTATTATTATTATTATTATTATTATTATTATTGGTGGTGTTATTGTTGTTGTTGTTGTTACTACTACTATATAAATTCATTTGCTGCCTATCTTGCCATGGGCTACTCTACGCGGCTGACAACCATAAAAACCAAACAATGAAAGAGAAAGTTTAAACAAAGTGAAAGTAAAATAGTAAAACAAGAAAACCAACAAGGGAAAAAAAGATTTCTTGTGTACATTGCAAATGGAAAAATGCAGAAGAAGGGATGTGTCGCCAACATTTCACTTTCTATCAGAACTGCTATGAGTTTTGGTCAGAAAGATCCGAAGGGCATCTGTTGCTCACCTTTAAGATTTTCTGAATGTTTTCTGGATCTAAGAAACAGCAGCATCACAACAGAAGCAACAGTAGAAAAAAAACAAAAGACTGGATAGAAATGGTATACAAAATCCTGCTTGAGCAGGGGCTGGACTGGAGATAAGTCCTCAAAGGTACCCTCCAATTCTATTCTATTCTATTCTATTCTATTCTATTCTATTCTATTCTATTCTATTCTATTCTATTCTATTCTATTCTGCTCTGCTCTGCTCTGCTCTACTCTACTCTACTCTACTCTTCTATATTCTTCTTTATTATTCCATTCCATTCCTATTCTTATTCATTTCTATTGCTATTCTGATTCATTTCCATTATATTCCCTTCTATATGAGCATCTTCTTTCCAGAGGCTTCTGATGAAGACCAGATTGGACTTCACCTCCAATGTTTTGGACTTAACTCAAGGTCCAAAGCATTTCTTCCAAATTATTTTCAAGAACTCATTTGATCTCATTCTGGCTTCCAGATTTTGGAATATATATATATGCAGTGTGCTTTATGGGAGGAGAGCAATTGAGATCACACAAAAAAAATATTTAATCCTATAAAAAGAAAACAAGACAAAGACAAGTGCTTTAATGCATTAGATCCCCTGTCCCTCCACTTTAAAATTAGCTACACTGGCAAGTAGCCACCAAGTTTTCAGACTCAGTAATTTCCTTCCCTTTTAAAGATAGCCTTATTTTATTGCTTTCTTGTTTATTTGTTCATTTATTTATAACATTTAAATGATTGCTGAATTAAATCTACTTGACTCTGACATACTATAAAACTGAGCACTAAACAAGAAAGAAAAACCCCCCACAATTTATTTATTTGTTCGTTTGCTTGCTTATCAAACATGTACAAGATAACAAGTATAGGTATGAACATAAACGTGAACAAAGAAAGAAAATACAGATAAATTGGGACAGTAAGACAGGGACAGTAGGTACACTGGTGCGCTTATGCATGGCCCCTTTAAGGACCTCTTAGGAATGGGGTGAGGTCCACAGTAGACAGTTTGAGGTTGAAGCTGCGAGGGGTTGAGGCTGTAACAACAGAATCAGGTAGAGCATTCCAGGTGTTGACCACTCTGTTGCTGAAGTTGTATTTTCTGCAATCGAGTTTGAAGTGGTTTACCTTGAGTTTGTATCGATTGTTTGCCCGTGTATTATTGTGGTTGAGGCTGAAGATGTCGTTGACAGGCAAGACATTGTAGCAGACAAATTTTGTGTACTATGCTTAGATCGGACCATAGGTGATGTAGTTCCAGATTGTCCAAGCCCAAAATTTCAAGCCTGGAGGCATAGGGAATTCTTTTGTGAGTAGAGGAGTGGAATACTTTTCTTTGAGAAATACCTCTGAACCCACACAATTGTGTTAATGTCTGATATACAGTGCGGGTTCCAGGCGGACAAGCTGTATTTGAAAATTGGTCTGGCAAAGGTTTTGTAAGTCCCAGTTAACAATTCAGCGTTGCCAGAGAAGAAGCTTTGCAAAATAAGGTTAACAACTGTTGAGGTAATTCCCCGTTAGGAGAATGAGCGCATACAGGGAGACGTATAGAGAGTAGTGTTGGAATAATACACACAGAGCACACAGATACACTGTACAGTAAATGTAGGTTTTTACTTCCAGAAAGGCTTAAGCAAAGTCCAAAATAAGCAGTCCAAAAGTCATTCACAGGTAAATCAGTCAGTTTTTCAATCCAGGGATAATCCAAATATCAAATTCCAGTGTCAAAAACAGTTCAGTATCAGACTTACATCAAATCCAGTAATATCAGTCAATTAGAAGAAATGGAGGAACGGCAATACTTTCCAATAGAAGGAAACAGAGATACACTTGCACTCTCTTCTGAGACTCAGACTAAACAACCCAGGTTTCTTGCTCCATCTTATGGCTATTTGAGAAACCACACCCAATTGCATGCTCTTGCATTCCCTTAAAGATATAGTACTAAAATGTTTATCCTGGTTTATATATTTCTAACCCAAATACCTGTTAGGTGACTTATATTCCTAACAACAACTCTTAATGCCTTTTTAATCTGCCATTTTTGTTTCGAAGTATGAAATTAACCATTCCCCCCCCCCCAAGTAAATGTCTTTAAACAGTATAACAGGGTTGGAAGAGACTTTGGGGGTCTTCTAGTCCAATCCCCTGCTCAAGCAGGAGACCCTATACAATTTCAGACAAGTGGCAGTCCAATCTCTTCTTTAAAACTCTCCCAGTGATGGAGCACCCACAACTTTTGAAAGCAACCCATTCCACTGGTTAACTGTTTTAACTGTCAGGAAATTTCTCCTTAGTTCTAGGTTAGATCTTTTCCTGTTTCAGGAAACTCTTTTGTACCATAAGAAGCCCACTGTGGAGCACATACAGTTAAGGCTGAACCCAACCTGACAAAAATCCATTGTGTTGTCTGCTCTAACTTCAGTTTCTGAAATATTCACAAATGCAACTGTCCTGAAATAAAGTGGGCAAGCGGATGTAATTTATTGTAGGCTGATTTTTTTTTTTTTTTTACATCCATTCTGCCAGGGGAAAAGGAAACAATTACCTGCAGCTAGTCAAGCGATGATAATTCTTAATTACATTGCAGATTCTTAAAAACATTGTTCTGCTTAGGACTATTAGAACTCACTTAGCTGTAGTTTCAGCTTTCATTTCTCTCACAAATTTGGTATACCCCCAATTAATTGTAACCCTCATGAAGGGAGCGTAGCCATTAAAGCTGCCAGGATCCTGATTCAATTTGCTACTAAATTTACAATGTGTAGCTTGAGAGCAATAGAAACTGTGACAGAATCCCCTGTAGAAATGACATAAATTACTAGTTCAAAAAGGCTTTTCCTGGGAAATTATCTCCCCCTCCCCAAATTTGGGGCTGAAGAATGAGAGACCAAATGTTACAGAATCCTCTCAGATCTGAAGATAGAGTTCCATCATGCCTTATGCATGATAATAAAGATTAGGTAAAGGTTTCCCTTGCACACACGTGCTAGTCATTTCCGGCTCTAGGGGGCGATGCTCATCTCCGTTACGAAGCCGAAGAGCCAGCGCTGTCCGAAGACGTCTCTATGGCCATGTGGCCGGCATGACTAAATGCCGAAGGCGCACGGAACGCTGTTCCCTTCCCCACCAAAGGGGTCCCTATTTTTCCGCTTGCATTTTTCATGCTTTTGAACTGCTAGGTTGGCAGAAGCTGGGACAAGTAACGGGAGCTCCCTCCATTATGCGGCACTAGGGATTCAAACCGCTGAACTGCCAACCTTTCTGATCGACAAGCTCAGCATCTTAGCCATTGAGCATCCTTTGATTGCACTCCTTCCAATAAGGAAATTTGATTTGTTTGTTTGGTATCCCACCTTTATTATTTTTTATAAATAACTCAAGGTGGCAAATATATCCAAATCAGTTCCCTCCTCCTATATTCCCCACAACACAATCCTGTCATTTGGGTTGACCTGAAAGAGAAGACTGGAGAAGCTAAGGTGGGAGTTGAACTTACTGCCTCCTGCTTGGTAGTCTGGTGCCTTAACCACTAGACCAAACTGGCCAATAATTTGTACCTTCCTCAAATAGAAAACCTTTCATCTAATCTCAGTCTCAGTCAACAATCCTAGCTTATTATCCCAAAAGCTGAAAAATAAAACATGGTATTTGACATTTGTGCCCCAAATCCAATTAATATTAAACTGAACAGATTGAGATATACTTTTAATGAAAAATCAAAGCACCAGAGTTTACTTGGCAGTATTTTAGAAACGTCTTGCTATCCCAATAGAAACCCAGAGGTGCCTTTTCTAGACTGTACTGAAATAGATGCTGCCTCATTTTTAAAAACCTCTTCTATAGCTACAACTCAGGATCGATAAACTGCCCATCAGTGAAGGGTTGGATCAAAACAACCATCTCTATGACTTATTTTGCTTTTATCAAGAATGATATGCTATTATTGTGGTTTGCCAGCAGCAGGTGTGGATGACTAAGGTCTCGGAGAGCGAGGACTCAGATGAGGGCCCTGCGTGTGATGTAGGGATGGGGCCAGGACCATCGGGGAGTGGAGTGCTGCCTTTGGAAATTGTGGACGCTGGCAGCAGTGAAGAAGAGTGGGAGCTGGATTTCATGGATACTTTCTGGATGCCTGACAAAGAGATCCCTGAGGAGCCTGTGCCAAATGCATGTGTGTGCAGGGCTGCTTGAAGCAAAGAGCAGCTGCAGCAGCATGGGCAACTCGGGAGTAAGGCTGCAAGGTAATGGCCCCTCCCTTAAGAGATAAAAGCCAGCTGAGAAACCGGAGTTCTTTGCAGGAAGCAAATAAGTTTTTGCACTCAAGCCTTGTGGAAGTTCGGACTATCTTGGTTTGTGTTTGAAGACTTTTTGTTTGGAATATTTCTTGGCAACTTAATCTAGTGCTTTTGGCAGCCTTGACAACCTTGGCAAGGCTTGTTCTTGTCAGAGATAATTAGTTTTAATAGACTTTTAACCATGAATTAACGGAATTAGCAGAGAAGCATTAAAAGGTTTTGCTTTTATCTCTGTTTGGTATTTGTTTACTTGGAACAAGGTTTGGGTCAGAACAGCTATCAATTGGGTTTTTTATAATAATTTACTTATTTATAATAATTCCCTGGTGTTATACAAGCATAATGGAGTTGGAAGGGACCTTGTAGGTCTTCCCCAAGCTGCTGAAGTTGGATGCACTAAACCAGGAGTGTCAAACTCACAGCGTCAAGAAAGCCTCACGTGATGTATTGCAACTTTTTCCCCTTTGCTAAACTGGGCATGGGCGTGGCCAGCATGTGATGCATCCAGGCCATGGGCCACAAGTTTGATATCCCTGCACTAAATGGTGGCCTTATCACCAAGCCCATTCTGATAGCGATGGCACTTAGAGTTATATTTATCTACTGCTTCACAATGCTTTACAGCCCTGTCTAAGCTGTTTACACAGTCAGTTTATTTCCCCCAACAATCTGGGTCCTCATTTTACACACCTCAGAAGGATGGAATTAACCTTGAGCCAGTCAGGATTGAACTGCTGGCAGTTGGCAGAATTAGCCTGCAATATATTGCACTCTGACCACTGGGCCCCCATGGGACAATCCCAAGATACCTCTTTTTTTTTTCTCAAAAAAATGGCACAGTATAGTTTTGCCCTGTCCTATCCTGACTTGTCCTTCACTTCACAGCTACCATGAAAACGCTGCTTATGGTAGTTCTAAATAGGGTCGCAAGCAATTTAGAGGCGGGATTGTAACTTTTTCAAAAGCTGATTAAATTTGTGCAAAAAAATAAGGAATGTAATTTAGACTTTGTTGCTTATTAGGACCATTTCTGATGGTACTTCTGTGCAAGCCATCAGTTTATTCATGAGGAACAAGGATGTCCTCAAGACATGACAGGGGGAAAAAAATCAAGCTGGCAGTCAAGAGGATGCAAATTAACCTCTGCCCTGTGTGTGCCAGATCTGCAGTTCATATTAAAACAACAACAATCCATGAGCATGTCATCAAGGTGCCACCTTAACATTGTTTTTCTATTAGAAAACAACTTTGACGAGGAGAAAATCCACTTAAGAGTTTAGGATGTCAGAGTATCACAAAGTTTGACAATGCCTGGGTGAAGATGTTGGCCTAGGAAGGCTCAGCTCCAAATTCCTCCTGAATCATAGAAGTTCCCTGACAGCCTTACGGCTAAACCAGACAGGAATCACAGCTAAATGAACAAGTTCTACTCTATTGTAGAGCTATACTGATAAATAGTACTTAGCAATAGCACTTAGACTTATATACCGCTTCATAGTGCTTCACAGCCCTCTCTAAGTGGTTTACAGAGTCAGCCTATTGTCCCCAACAATCTGGGTCCTCATTTTACCCACCTCAGAAGGATGGAAGGCTGAGTCAACCTTGAACCTGGTGAGATTCGAACTGCCAAACTACTTGGCAGCCAGTGATCAGCAGAAGTAGGCTGCAATACTGTACTGTGCCACTGCGGCTCAATAAAAGAAAATATTTGCAGCTCAGGGTTGAAATGAGTGGTCCTTGGTGCTCTCTGAGCTTGGCTGTTTTCTTGCAGACATTTCATTACTCAAATTAAGCAACATCATCAGTGCTAGCAAGGAGGGAGGTTTGCTCTCAGTTTATATTCTAGTGGTTTTCCCTGTCAGTGTTGGTGGGAGTGGTTTTGGAAGATTGGGCTGTTTACTGTTACAAAAGGTTGGGCTGTTTACTGTTAGCTTGTTTGGCAGTTTCTTGGTTGAGGTGTTGTTTACTTCTTGCTTGTTAGTCTGATGTTAACCTTAAAGTTACTCTGTTCATCTGGGTGTTGATTGCTTTTGGGCAGGTGTTTTAAATTTTTTGTTCCCTTTTTGGCTGGTTGGTTGTCTCTTTTCATAGTAAGTAGAAGTTGTTTATGTCTACGTGTCTGTTGATGGCCAATTGATCAAGTGCCAGGCTTCCATAAATTCTCTAGTGTTTTTGGACTTGATTTAGTCTAGGATGGCCACAATTTCTCAGCTGAAACTACAGTTAAGAACCTTGACAATGGAAAAAGCCAATTGCTAGTCTGAAAGTACAATTCCACCCCTGTCTTCTTTACAGCTTGAGAAACTAAGGAGGGTGTGAACCATTAGCTAGCTGTGATTTGTGTTGTCTCCTATGCAACTATTCCATTGTCAGCATCTCTTTAGCTGTTCTCCCAAGGTCTTTCTCACATGCCATTACGCTCCCTGGATGATTTTGCGTCAGTCACTCTTTCTCAGCTCAACTTACTTCTGAGGTTGTTATGTTCTCAGTATCATGAACTCAGTGTGTGTGTGTGTGTGTGTGTGCGTGCGTGCGTGTGTGTGTGCAATTTAATTATATTACTCATGCCAAACACTGGCTGAGTAATTAATATTTAATCTACACAGAATTACACAGAAAATAATGCACATTTAGAAGAATTATTTATGTATTTGCTGAATCACTTTCCTCTTTGTTCCTGGCTCATTCCTTCAAAGGAAACCATGGGGAAATAATCTGAATTGCTTCCCTTTCCTAAAGAGGTCATACGTCATACATCCTTTCACAACGATCTCATTTCCAAATCCCACAAGTCAAGTGGCAACATAACATTATTAGGCTGCATGAAAGCACAGGGTTAACTATACCAAATTGGAGTACTAGAGTACAAATAATTAATTGTGCAAAATGAATTTTAGAAAGGGAATTGAAAATTAAATATATCTCTGTGTTTGTTACATTGAGGTTTGTGAGAAGGAGTTTTATGGTCCCCTTGTCTGGAGCTGCCACGTCCACGTTTGGAGCTGCCACCGCGTTTGGAGCTGCTGCTTCCGCGTTTGGAGCACTGCCGCTGTTTGAGCACCACCATTTGAGCACCGCCGCCATCCAAACATGGCGGAGCTCCAAACGCAGAAGTGAGCTCCAAACATGACGCAGTACCAAACATGGCGGCAGCAACACTCAAACACAGAAGTGGCAGCTCCAAACGGCGGCGGTGTCAAATGGCGGCACTCCAAATGGCAGTGGCACTCAAACACGGAGCGCAGCTCCAACGTGGCGGCGGTGCTCCAAATGGCGTGGCACTCCAAATGGCAGCGCATCCAAACACAGAAGTGGAGCTCCAAATGTGGCCGGTGCTCCAAATGGCGGGCACTCCAAACACGAGCGGCAGGCACTCCAAATGCAGCACTCCAAACACAGAAAGCTCCAAATGGCGGTGCAAATGGCTCTCCAAAAGCAGCACTCAAACACAGAAGTGGCAGCTCCAATGTGGCAGCAGTGCTCCAAATGGCGGCAGCACTCCAAACACGAGGGCGGCAAACATGACGGCAGTACTCTAAATGGTGGCGGCACTCCAAATGGCAGCAACACTCCAAACACAGAAGTGGCAGCTCCAAACGTGGCGGCGGTGCTCCAAATGGCGGCGGCACTCCAAATGGCAGCGGCACTCCAAACACAGAAGTGGCAGCTCCAAATGTGGCAGCAGTGCTCCAAATGGCGGCAGCACTCCAAACACGAAGCGGCAGCTCCAAACATGACGGCAGTACTCTAAATGGTGGCGGCACTCCAAATGGCAGCAACACTCCAAACACGGAAGCGGCAGCTCCAACGTGGCGGCGGTGCTCCAAATGGCGGTGGCACTCCAAATGGCGGCAGCACTCCAAACACGGAAGCGGCAGCTCCAAACATGACGGCAGTACTCTAAATGGTGGCGGCACTCCAAATGGCAGCAACACTCCAAACACAGAAGTGGCAGCTCCAAACGTGGCGGCGGTGCTCCAAATGGCGGTGGCACTCCAAATGGCAGCAGCACTCCAAACACAGAAGTGGCAGCTCCAAATGTGGCAGCGGTGCTCCAAATGGCGGCAGCACTCAAACACGGAAGGCAGCTCCAAACATGACGGCAGCTAAATGGTGGCGGCACTCCAAATGGCAGCAACACTCCAAACACGGAAGCGGCAGCTCCAAACGTGGCGGCGGTGCTCCAAATGGCGGTGGCACTCCAAATGGCAGCAGCACTCCAAACACAGAAGTGGCAGCTCCAAATGTGGCAGCAGTGCTCCAAATGGCGGCAGCACTCCAAACACGGAAGCGGCAGCTCCAAACGTGGCGGCGGTGCTCCAAATGGTGGCAGCACTCCAAATGGCAGCAGCACTCCAAACACAGAAGTGGAAGCTGCAAACGTGGCGGCGGAATGGGCAGAAGGGAAAGCAACAGCGGCGGGTGCCAAAGGTCTTGGGTCTGCAGCAAAGGTGTTTGGTGGGAGTAGGGAGCTCTTTGCACTTCGCCATGATCACCCTTTAGAAGCGGCTGGTGGCGAGGCTGCCCACGGGGCGCTCTAGATGAGGATGCAAGGGGGGGAATTAAGTCACCCCCGAAAAGACGGCCTAGCTGTTTTTGGGGGGCTCAAAAAAATATAAGACCCAGCCTTATTTTATGAGAAACACGGTACACACACACACACACACACACACACAGTATGACTATCACTTTTATGGAACTTCTTTCAGGGCGAATCTGTGAATTGTTCTCAGAGTTCAGCAAAGTTTATGAGCAAAGATATTTCAAATCTCTTTAGGTCTCATCTGTCCTTAATAGAAAAGAAGAATCTCAGGAGTTGCCAACACTTAAGCAAAATAACAGTGAACAATCTACACTGAAGAGGCCAATTTTATTTTTTCCAGTTAATGTAAGATTAGAAATGAAATAGACATAAAGACTTCTTTACATTCTCAGCATTACCCAACCATGGAGGATTGGCTGGTGAAATTGACAGAACCTGGTGAGATGGAGAAACCAAATTCTTTGATTAGAGAAAGGTCATTATTGATTTCCCTCAATGACTGGAAACCCCTTATGGACTTTCTGAGTAAGAGAGAAAATGATTTTGTGACTTAGGGTTTTGATGATTGGAAAGAACAGGTTATGGAAAGAAGAAATTACGATGAAATCTGAAAGAGGTTTGATTAGAACTGTATGCACTGTACAATTCCCAAAAGGAAGATTGGAAGTTACATATACTACCTATAGCATGTATGTATGAATATATGAACTGTCTGTCTGTCTGTGTCTGTGTATCTGTCTCTCTCTTTCTCTAATCTCTATCATTTGCCATCTCTCTCTCTTGCTCTATCTCATCTATCATCTATTTGCTATCTGTCTGTCTATCTATCTATCTATCTATCTATCTATCTATCTATCTATCTATCTATCATCTATCTACTCGATCACCATTTATCATCTCATCTATTTATCTAGCCATGTATGTATGTATGTATGTATATATGTATCCATCAATCTATCTATCTATCTCTATCACCATTTATCATCATCTCTCTTATCTATCTCTATCATCTGTTTTGTTCTTCTATTTTCTTTTTTCCTTTATCTTACCTTTTTTCCTTTCTATCTTTTTACATCTACTGTACTTTTTTTTTTCTTGGAGTATATTTATTATCTATGTAAAATCCCTTAATAAAAGCTGTTTTAAGAAAAAAAAATGCTTTGAGATCCATCCCAGTAAAAGATCACATGGGAAAATTAAAAGTCCGCTTCGACTACTGGCATACGTTATAACTAATTAATGGAACAGTGAATTGTATAAGAAACCCTGATATGTTGGGGGTTTCCTTTAAAGCCCTTTTTGACTTAGGATCAGGTTAATTATGGGACTGTCTTTCCCTAATGGTGCCTCCTGTGAGATCTGGCAGGAAAGCCATGTTCCAGGCCCATCCAGAAGGTAGCGGATCCTAGAGCAGGGTGTTAAACTCAAGGCCTGCAAGCCAGATTTGGCCTGCGGGGTGGTTAAATCTGCCCCACAGGGCCAGCCTGGAAATATCAAAGGGCCAGCCCCCCTGTGCCTCTGCCAGCCAAAATGGGCCATAGGGGGCATGTGTGGCCCCCACATGGCCCATTTTCGGTCTCTCTGGTGTCCAGCAGCAGTGCCAGCCAAAAATGGGACATGTGGAGGCCCCACAAGGCCTCTGTGTGGCCCGTTTTTGGCCAGGAGAGTGCTGAATGAGGCCATGTAGGCCGAAAATGAGGCAAGGGAAGCCCCTTCATGTCCCATTTTGGCCGCCAGAGTGCTGCAGGAGGCATCTCCCCCCCACTCCCTGTCCCCCCCACCGGCTGGCCCACAGAGGAGAGCTACAATGGTGATCCGGTCCTCGAGACCCCTGCCCTAGAGCAATTTTAGCCAAAATGTAAGGTAGAGAGTGCCAGATACCCTATGGAGCCAAGAAGCATCAAATTATAGTTTGTCCTAGCACATTATCTTGTAAAGGATAATTCCCTATAGGACATCACAGAAGTAGTCATGTTTCATTAAGTAACTATTTATTTTACTATGAAGTAATTGTTATCTGATGCCTGTCAAGCTCCTAACAGCTACGTGTGATGGCAATTCTGCTGACGGAACAGAAGCAGCATTAGACGCATTGGTTGTAGCTGCAAAATGATTATATACTCAAAACATACAAGAGCTGGGTAGAAAATGCTCTGAATATTCTAGGATGTGTGCATCTTCAGCAATTTTTGATACATCGCTTGAAGGTGTGACAACTGCCAATATTGAGATTCAGCAGTTGATTGATATTAACAATTGGGATCTGCCAATTTTTGCAGAGACAATTACAGTCGACACTCATCTGCAAATTCTCTGGGACTCAGCTGAGAATTTAATTTGGCAAGCCAAGCCTAGTTTACAAACTAGATCTTCATGTCCAGTTTCAAAAGCCTTGGTCCTATCAGGTGGCCACCTCTGGCTGCTCTTGTCAGGCTCAAAAGATATATAGGATTGGGCTAGTTCAACATCTGTAGAGATTCTCAGTCATCCAGGTGATAGTTGCCCTAAAGATACTTTTTCAGGAGGCAACTGGACTTTCTTGGGTTTTTTTTTGCTTTGAAGATGTTTCGCTTCTCATCCAAGAAGCTTCTTCAGCTCTGAAACGATAGTGGAGGATGGAAGGATTTATATTCCTTGCAGACAACTGATTGTTTGCAATCTTTTAGACCATCATTGAGGCCACTTGGATGTTTATATAATATAAACCCTTCCTTTCCCCACCAGATTAACAGAGATTCAGATTAACAGAGTTGGAAGGGACCTTGTAGGTCATCTAGTCCAACCCCACCACCCAAGCAGGAGACCCTACACCATTTTTGACAGATGGCAGTCCAGTCTTGAAAGCTTCCAGTGGTGAAGCTCCCACAATCTCTGAAGGCAACTTCTGTTCTATTGGTTCATTCCTCTCACTGTCAGAAAGTTTCTCCTTATTTTCAGGTTGGATCCCTCCTTGTTCCAGTTTCCATCTATTATTTCTTGTCTGGCCTTCAGGTGCTTTGGAAAATAGTTTGACTCCCTTCTCTCTGTGGCAGCTCCTCAAATATTGGAAGACTGCTATCCTGTCTCCCCTGGCCCTTCTCTTCACTAAACTAGCCAGGCCCAGTTCCTGTAACTGTTCTTCATATGTTTTAGCCTCCAGTCCCCTAATCATCCTGGTTGCTCTTCTCTGTATTTTTTCTAGAGTCTCAACATCTTTTTTATAATGTGGTGACCAGAACTGGATGCAGTACTCTAGATGTGGTCTTAATAAGGCTTTACAGAGTGATATTAGTACCTCACTTGATCTTGATTGTATCCCTCTGTTAATGCAACTTAGGATTGCATATGTATATCTATCTATATCCATATCTATATGTGAAGCACAGATCTAGCATGGAAGTTGACAGTGTGTTGCTTTACGTACATGTACATCTATATGTATATCTATATAAATAACTATCTCTATCTCTCATCTCTATCTCTATCTAATCTCTATCTATATGTGAAGCACAGATCTAGCATAGAAGTTGACAATGTGTTGTGATATGTGTGTGTGTGTGTGTGTAACAGATCAAGTGTGTTGTTTATGTGTGCGTGTGTAACACAGATCTAGTGAGGTGTGTGTGTGTGTGTGTGTGTGTGTGTGTATCTAGCATAGGAGTTGACAATGCGTTGTGAAATGCATTTCCTTAATGCACTGGTCTCCGCTCAGCTTTGCTGAAGATGCAGTTTTCCCAGCTGCAGTCAGAATAAATTGATGAGGGTTCATATAAGTTATTGTAAAAATGCCCCTTCAAGAATTTGGACTGCTGGCCAAGCAGTTCTTTCTTCTGCGCAGCATCCGTCATATGCTACTTTGGCTTTTATAAATTTCTATTTTTACCCGCTTTTTTAGAACTGTCTGTACTAGAAATGCCACACATCAGAGCTCAAATGAGATTTTTTAAAAGAAAGAAAGAAAGAAAGAAAGAAAGAAAGAGAGAGAGAGAGAGAGAGAGAGAGAGAGAGAGAGAGAGAGAGAGAGAGAGAGAGAGAGAGAGAGAGAGAGAGAGAGAGAGAGAGAAAGAAAGAAAGAAAGAAAGAAAGAAAGAAAGAAAGAAAGAAAGAAAGAAAGAAAGAAAGAAAGAAAGAAAGAAAGAAAAGATCCTTGTCTTAACGATAGCAGCAGTGATGCTCAGTTTACCATAAAACTCTGCAAATTGTCGGATGTTATCAAGTTGCATCGGGCTGGTCATGCCATTGTTACTGGGTCACAAAGCTGAGATGTTTTTCAGTACAAAATGACTGAGAAATACCACAGCTTTGGATGCAAGGCTGATGATTTTACTCAGGAAAGACCAAGACAAGACAAAGAAAAAAGTTGTTTGAAAATCAATGACTCAAAGATAAAGAGTTTGACATTATTTTCTAAGATGGTAGGTAAGACCATCTTAGCAATTTACTTAGCAAAAAAAAAAAAAAAAAATGTCCAGGCTTGGAAATAAATCAAAATAAACTGTGGGCAATTTGGGGAAAGATGAAGACCTAGGTGCATACATTTCAGATCAAGTCGTATCCCCCAGGGTGTCAGGATTCTGGCAGTTACCCCAACTAAACCATGAGTCTCCAGCCAAACTTCCAAAACTTCAAAAGGATTTATTGGGAGTTAACATGCCAGCACTGCCTGGGTGTAGCCGACTCTGAGACACATAATTCATTGTCACCCTTGACCCTGGTTTTCCCCTACCTCCTGGGTATATCATAAGTCATATTCTCCAATGGGACACCTCCATAGCCCAGAGTCATCAATCATGCATGGCAGAAACTTCAGTCACCTAGTTACTATCTTTGAAAAACTATTTATGGAATGCACTGCTCCCCCCTCCCTTTCTGTTGGCAACTCTAAAAAGACCATAGAAATATTTTTTGAGTTGACACAGTGCTCTTTATTTCCATGTTCCTCGTAGAAAACGTCCACGGAGATTCTCAATCATCTGGACTATGGTTGTCCAAAGATTCTTTTTTCCAAAAGGCAGATAGACTTCCTTGTTTTCTTTTCTTTGAAATAGTTTGCTTCTCATCCAAAAAGCTTCTTCAGTTCTGAAGATTGGAGGAAACTTCTTGGAGGAGAAGCAAAAAAAAAAAAAAAAAATTAACAAGAAAGTCCAGTTGCTTTCAGGTTTCACTTAACAGAAAAACTCTGGAGATCTAACATCCATACCAGCATTACTGGAGATCCTGCAGACCGATCAGTATCCATCAGGACCCCGAGACACTACTGACCTATTTCTATTTTGCCTTTTTTAATGATCCATCTATTAATATCAGGTACAAATTATCTAAAATAGGAGTTGAGTTCCAAGCACTATAAATTTATGATATGCTACCTACGCATAAGAATCTGGTCTACTAATGGTCAAGTCGAATTGGCGCTAGGTAAGAGTCAGTGGAATTCACCTGGGATTGGATCTCTTGTGGCTGCCCAGTGATTCCAAACTTATGGTATGTTTAACCCCACCTTCAGGCTCAGCCTGTTTATCTCTTGCAATTATGGAAATAGAATCCATAAACATAGGAATAGAAATTCTGACAGAAATCAGAAATGGCACCTAAAGAATATCGTTTCTCTCCTCCCTTCTTGTTGAACAATACCATTTGTTGGTCCAGAGACTACACAGCCATAATCTATATCTTAACTAAGACACCAAAAATGAGCATCACCACGTAATTCAAGAAATTCTTAGCTTGAAATTGTTTTGTTCCTTGCTGGTATTCATTCCTCTCAAAGGCGAAAAAAAAACCTACCTTTACTCCCATCCACTAATCAATGTGTGATGGCTAATCAATTTTTTAGAAAGCCAGAAACAGTAATATTCTGAAAAAATACAATTCAAATTAGCGTAAGAAGCACATAGTGCCAGAGCCACTGTATCTAGATTGCTGAAATCCAAACCCGCCATCCAAAATTCAGAAAATTAACCCTTCTTTAAACATGTCTGTATTTTTGAAATCAGTATATTGTCAGGCTGGGAAGCCATATTTTACTAAGAAGCTTCGAGGCTGCCACATTTAGTGCCCGGGAATTTGGGAGGGGGGATTTCTTAGAGAGTTGGAAGATTATATGCAACAACATTCTTTCTCAGAGAGTCAAGGACATGGTACCCTGCACCTGAAGAGGAGTGTCTGGAGGAATGTCTCCAGTTGGGATTATGTTTGATTGGACCATATGATCGACTGGTGGCTGCAGGGTTTTTGATTTTCAATTGGGAAGGGAAAACCCGGAACTCTCAAATTCAGGTTTTCCCAGATGTGCCAACATGACTTCCTTATTAAATTCTTACTTGGATGAACTTTGCTTCTGAGTGCCAAATGAGAATGGGGAATGTTATTGGAACGCTAATATATACTGTCCCCTAGGCCTATTTTAAAAAGGTCATCATTTTCTGGTGTCTAAAGGATCACTTTGCTAGATCTCCGGACTGCAAGACTACAGCATTATGATGGTTGCTGGAGTTATATGCAGGCATCAGGGGACCTGCCAGAGTCAGACCCTGCATTCGTTCTTTATTAAATGGCTTCCAAAGAACAGAATTTGGATCATCTGATTTAATAAACAGATAGCCTTTGGCCTGTTTCTTTCTAATTTGTGTTTCTTCCTTGCAGTTTTCTATTCATTATGATGGATTGTTTTTCGCGACCAGCCTTGCTTGGGAGACAAATAATGAGCTAAGAATGTAGCTTAAATTGAAAGTAGGGTAGACATCCATAACCTGAATATATTCTTGGATGATAACCAGATTCCATACATAGCCACCACTGTTATGAAAGAGAAACATGTTTTGTTTTGTTTTTTGTAAATTTTATTTGAGTTTTCACAAAGAGAAAAAAAAATACAAATAAAACATCTTTTTTGAAAGTAGCATAATCCCGGGTTACATTTCTTCGTACAGACACAAATTCAGGTTCATGTTCATTTTTATATTCTATTCCATATCTTATTACTATTCTAAATTTTCTGCATAGCTTCTCCCCTCTTTTAATTTTCTCAATTTTATTTTAATTATCTCATCTCAATTCAAATCATTGTATTTATATTTTTTGTCTGTCCTGTTTCAATTATCTATTATCTTTTCTCATTAAACAAAATTTCTCCAGTAGTTACTGATTGGAGTATGACGCCTTTATATCTTTTCCCTAAAGTTGTAACATTCAATATAATACATAACTTCCATTCGGATTCTGCTTGGTACATTCTTAAAATACACACTGTATTCTTAAAAAAAAGAAAAAAATATAAATATATAATATAATTAAAACAACATTCCATTCCAATTCAATTCTATCATTAATATTAATATTCATTAAACATTTTTTACATTGCTTTTCAATTAAATATCATACTTCTATGGGAACAATTATAAGCTTTCCATAGTTAATTCCCCCCCTTCACTTATATTTTATAAAACATTAACTAATTAAAATGTTCCCGTTCCTTCCTAATTCAATTTTCTCATTTATTTTATTTCACTTATTTTATTAACAAACATTTCACTAAATTACACTAACTATTTTATCCCTCATTTTAATCATACATTGTTTCCAATTTTCTAAAGTTATTTCTATTACTAATATAACAATACAATCTTATGTACCTTTACAGAATCCCTTTTTCAGTTAGATTTTCACCCATTATCTCTAAATAGGTCTATATTTGCTCCGGTCCTTTGTAACTTCTTTTCCTTTCCTCCTTCCCTCTCTTCTTCTCTCTCCCCTTTTACCCCTTTGTCTCTCTACCTCTATTTCTCTCTTCTGTATTCCCCTCTTCTGTTGCTTTCCAGTATTATACTTATTTTTCAAATTATTTTTCTTTTCTTTGGTTGTTTTGTTAAGTCTTAAATTCTCCATTCTCTTCCCCCCCCCCTTCCTTTTTCTTCCCCACATAGAATTACTTGTTCATTAAAGATGGCTTCTTCTTTGTCCCAGTCTTCTTGTTTTGCAGTCTTTTCTTGTTGTTTCTCATAATTCCAAATCTCCATTTCTAAGAATTGAAAAATGAAGCCAAAAGAACCCTTCCTTCTTGTGCATCTTCTTTGTACTTTTTAAGTTCCATTTTCAATTCATCCAGAAGTGGTGCCATTGTATAAATTTTTAAACAACCACCCGATTGATTTTAGTCATTCAAATATAATAACCAAGAATCCAGAGATCACCAAATAATCCAAATACATGCAAGCTGTTTCTTTTTGCTCTTTTTTTTCACTTTCTCTTCCTGGGGTTACTATTTAGTTGCAAAGTTTCAGTTAAAATGTATCTTTTAGAAGTCTTGTTGAAGTTTTACTGTAGATTCTTTTTAATTCCAGGCAGTCTCCTCCCTCTTCCAGATCCTGCCCTTATTCTTTTTCTCTCCCTTCCTGCTTATGAAAAAGAAAATTTTTAAAGTCCAGAAATCTTTATTATCCCTTTGGCATTTTGTTTTATTTTCAGCTTAATTGCCTATTGATGTCAAAGCGGATTTTTCCGATTTCTTATTTAAGTCTCTTAGTTGTCAGTATAGGGAAGGAGAGAGAAGAAAAAAAAGCCAAACCTTTCCCCTTTCACTTTCCTTCGCAGCTTCCGACTCTTCTTTGGGAGCGATGTTATTTTTTGTAAGTTTAAATTCCAGGGTACCTTAGTTGTTTCTTTTACAATTTAACCCAGTCAGCCAAAACCTTCACTTCTTATCTTCCTCCTGCACATTCTTTTCCGGTCGAGTTCTTCTTTGTGGTGGCCATTTCTGACCACCGCTGCAACCGCCTTTGGGAAAGGGAGTAATGGCCAGCTGGGGAGGAGAGATGTGGTTCTCCTCGACCCTGCTGGCAGTCTCCCCCATCTTCACCACCTCTATGGGGTGGCTTAGCCCCGAAACCAGCCAGCTCAGGGTGCTCCAGCGGCGAGCCCAGACAGAAACCATGCACGATCGCGGATTTCTGTCTGTCGCCGAAGCCCTTCAAACCGGAAGTGAAAGAGAAACATGTTTTTTATTATTGTTATTCCTTGTTTCTTATATGAATCTGAAAGCGGATTACAACTGACTCACAAGGTATGTTTACTTAAAACCCAAGGATTCTATTTTTCGACTTGTTCTGCTCTTGACATATGACAAATTAGGGAGCGTTTGCAGAAGGAATATCAATATATCCTACGTGTCTGTAACAACTGGGTCCTGAAAAGATGTGTAAAATGGCATAGCTGATTGACTCTCTAAAAAAGAACTGGTGCCACAAGTGCCGATACGAAATAATTTATCTATCTTCACTCAGCTTTCCGGTCAAAACTTCAGCAACAGCCCAAATTCCAGTTCTAATAATGTAGATACAACATTCATTTCTACCTACTGTAATTATATCAACCCAGACCTGGAGTTCAAAGTACATATTATAAACCAGTGACACATTGTTCTCGAAATGTCATACAAAGCTAGGCATTTGAAAATTTGAAAACTGCACTTGGAAACACAAGTTATGTTTAAAATTTCAGCATTTGCCACTTTGGCTATAATATCTGCCTGCATGATGGGCTAATCTTGGCTGTTTTGCTCTAGATTTGGAGTTTGGAGCATATATTATATAACCAGCAGAATGTCATTATGGAAAATGCATTCATGCACTTGAAGTCTTCTAAAGCAAAACCTGTATTTACAATTTAGCAATGCTTCTTTAGTCATATGTATGTTCTAATCTTTGCCATTCTGCTGAGTTGTTTAAAAAAAATGTGGGGCATATTACCATCCATTGGCTGCTTTGTATTTGCCAGTTGCTCATTCATTTAAAACAGCATGTCCACATTTTCTCTTGAAGAGTCTGTTCTAATATCTACAGAGCAAATTAAACAAACAAAACAAAATCTAAGTTTCTTTGTAAACCCAAAGGAAAACATTTTTTTGTTTGTTGATTTTTTTTAGGATCTCTGCTCTGAAAAGTTAAAGGCTGTATAACTAAAATGTACACTTTGAAAAATTATAAACTTTTAAAAGTCTAATTTTCAGTGAATTTCTTGCATACTGTAAGTGATGTTTGATCTGGAGTATGTGTATGTGTAATCCTGTTGAACTGCTATCCAAAAGTTTCAAGACTCCATTAAGAGCACTGTTTTAAAATCTTTACACTGCACAGGGCATCAAAGCTGCAAGACACAACAGGACCAAATTGGGATTACTTTGTTGTAGCTGCCATCTTGCAGATCTTGACACATTCACACACTCCTGCCCTTGACACATTCACACACACACCCTGAGCCTGGGGAGTCACATATTTTGACTTAGGGTATGACAGAAACCCATGGTGGCTAATCATTCAGTGCAATTGGTAAAGCAAGCTAACCATGATTTATTTAACAAGCCATTGGAGATCTGCATGGAGTAAATATGAAATCAAACACGCTTCCCACAATGTAGCTCTGTTGTTAAAAATACCAGCATTTGAAGTAGGATAAGAGATAGAAACAGAGAGATAGAGAGATGAGAGATATTAGAGAGATGAGAGAGAGAGAGAAAGAGATAGTGAGAGAGATAGAGACAGACACAAAGAGAGAGAGAGAGAGAAAGAGACAGAGAAACAGAGATAGAGACAGAGATAGAACTAGAAACAAAGAGAGGTTTCAAGATTTTTTTAATTTTCTCTCTCTCTCTCTCTCTCTCTCTCTCTCTCTCTCTGTTTGTGTGTGTGTGTGTGTGTGTGTGCCCAGTGTCTCTTTTTGTCTCTATGTCTCTCTGTCTGTCTGTCTCTCTCTCTCACTTTCTCTCTCTCTCAACCAACCAACCAACCACTGACCATAAAGAGACATGAATGTTAAAAGTATTCATGGATAACTCAACCACACCAATTCTATGATGATTAGCTGTTTCCGCCTCACAATTCAATACTACAACATCTCAAATTTGCACACCCTGGAGTTTGAACACTAGGGTAAACCAATTACTTTGATAAGCCAAGCTAGATTGGGCCAGCTCAAATGCAATTAGCTGGTTCATTTATTCTCAAACAGCCTCGCTTCAGAAAAGTGCTAGTGTTGTGTTTAAACCTAACTGGAAATGCAAAGAAAATTCCTTCCCACGCAAGCCTTAACCTTTTGGCACCAAAGAAGTCAGGAAAAAAAGAACGATCCATTCAGAAAACAGCAGCATCCCAAAGCCATGGTTCTGCTAATGAATTCCCAGCTTCTTGAGATTTCAGCATTGCCCGGGGCAAAACAGCTAATCAAATTGTGAAGGAGGCCATGTCTCAGGCAGAGGTAGAAGATGACAATATAAATGAGACCAAAAACAATGCTTGTTTTGATTTTTAAAAAGTGCCATTTGTTGTGATGGCTATTCATCATTTGAGAGGAATGATTCTTTGTTCACACGGCTTGTTTGCTTGCTTGTTTCGTAAAGCTTGGTTCCAACATAGGTATCTCCATAGGTGACCTGAAGGAATGCAGATAAACGTTCCAATTACCTGCATGGAAATGCACTGAGCTTCATATGAATTATGAACAGGTATTTTGCAAGGGAAGAGCCAGGATTCCTTCACCTCTAAGACGTTAAATTAGCAACTGGATAAACCCAGGTTGAAGTCCATCCTATACAGGGGTGGGCTTCAAAAATTTAAGGGAAGGGTTCTCTGGCTGATTGCTGGGTGGGCATGGCCATGGTGGGCATAGCCTAGTCGTCCTTCTGCACCACGGGGAGAGGGTTTGCCCTCCCCAGACTCCGGAGGCTCTCTGGAAGCTGGAAACAGGCCCATTCCCGGCCTTCCCGAACTTCCAGGAGACCCGTTTTTCGCCCTCCCCAAGCTTCCACGTGTACCCTGCTCTTACCTGCATCCAAAACAGTCCACGTGGGGACTCCTGGGAGGGGCAGGGTGGAGTGGGATTTGGGGGTTCTCCGAACTACACAGAATCTTAGCTAGGGGCTCTCCTGAACCGCCCCCAACCCCCAACAGCCCACCCCTGATCCTATGTCATGAAGACCACAAGCTGATTCATTCTCTCTTGGGCCGACTGGTCTCAACTGCGGTTGCTGGTGAAAAACGGAAGAGGTGTCAATTGAGATTGTGGGGTTAAAAACAATCTTGGAAGTCTTCTAGTTCAACTCAGCGCAGAAATTGTCAGCTTATTCCAGAGAAATACCTTCCAATCTTTGAAAGCCATCACAGATGCAACAGTTACGTCCCCTGGAGGAAGGTTCTTCCTCTTAATAGCTCTTTTTTTTGGTGGTGGTGGAGGTTGTTGTTGGGTGGGGTTGCCTTCAAGTCAGTGTTTTGACTCCTGGGGACAACCTTTAGAGGTCCATGAAGGTTTCTTGGCGGGAGTTCAGAAGTGGATTGGTATTGTTGCTTCCCAGGGCTGAGAAAGAATGATTGGGTTAAGATATCCAGCTGGCTTTGTGCCTAAGGTGGAAGTAGAAGTCTCTTGGATACTAGCCTGGTACCTTAACTACTAGATCAGGGGTCAGCAACCTTAAACACTCAAAGAGCCACAAAGGTTCTAACTAGAAGCCCCCCATTCAATTCTGTAGCCAACCGGAAGTCCGGTTCCCTCACCATAGAGTCTCCTCCTAGCACGGTATCCTTTTTCCTCTAACTGTCCTATAACCAAAAGCCCTGTCAATTGTGGAGCCGACCAGAAAACCTGCCCTTTGCCATGGAGTCTCCTCCTGGCATGCTGTGCTTCCCCCCTCAAACCAGAAGCTCCTCTCAAAATTGTGGCACCGATCAGCGGGATGAAAGGGCCACATGCGGCTCCAGAGCTGTGGGTTGCTGACTTCTGTACTAGACCAAACTGACTTTCCTAATTGCTCTTACAATCAAAAAATTACTTCCAACCACTGCTTTATGGCTTAACTTGTAGATCAATAGACAATGACTTTACTCACTCTTCAAGCATTAGAAAACTCCATAGCTTTTCTTTATCTCCTCTGCATCATGTCTATCCTTAGCAATCTCTTTTTCAAGCCAGTCTCTTTAACCATTCTTCATAAGAATGATTTACATTCTTCTACATCTATATTCTTCACCACCTTTCTCACTCTTCCTTGCATACTTTCCCAATTCCTCTGAATTCTTCTTGTATTGTGGTATCCAGAACTGGATACATTATTTCAGTATTCCAAGGTCTGAACAGTGCAGCTTAGAATAGAACTAGCCCTCCCCAAGACCCCAACGCTGTACTTCTATTTATGCAGCCTCTTTATATTAACTTTTTGGACAGCTGAAGCACATAGCTGGCTCACAATTAATCTGTGAGTTACCAGAATGTCCAGAACCTTCTCACCAATGTCAACCCAAGTACCGTCTACCTGTTTTCCCAAAAATAACACCCTGTCTTGTATTTTTTTTTGCCACCAAACAAGGCACCAGGTCTTATTTTCAGGGGATGCCACCCACTGACTAACCTCACTTGCGTGCATCTCCCCCGACCTATTTTTCGCTGTCAGAGGCCTTCAGGAACTTCTTCTGCAGCCAGCAAGGCTTTCCTGAAGGCCTCTGCAGCAGATAACAGAGCTCTGAATTGATCTGGAGCTTTGTTATCAGTTCCAGTTGCCAGCTGCAGAAGAATTGGGCCGGCAAGGCAGGTGTTGGGGTGTGTGAGGCCTGGCTATAACTGTCCAAAGGTAAGTAGTAGGGCAGCTCCACCCTTCCCCCATCCTCACCCTTGCTTATTTTTTACCCATGCACTCTGGAGTGGGCAGGAGCTTAATTAGGGCTTATTTGGAGGGGGTAGGGTTTATATTGGGCACTTGTGTAAAAATCAATCTAGGACTTATTTTCAGGGTAGGTCGTATTTTCAGGGAAACAGGATATTTTGTACCGATCACTGGTGTTTCCTACCTAGGAACCAAACCCTACATTTCTTGCATTTTGTTGAAGTCTATTAAGATCCTTGGAATCCTGACCCTAAATTATGTCTACAGTGACAGCCCTACATCTGAATCAAGATTGATCCAGTGCTGACTTAATGAGCATCTCATTTTTGAAAATGTTGAAGTATCATATATAGTGTTTTGACAAAGCATTATATATGATACGGTTATGGAGGAAATAGAGTGTTACTACTGGTTCGTTGATTACGTTTTGTGCGTGCGTGTAAAAACCCTTAAGCTGTGCCGCCCAGCACAGCGTTTGAAAAGCCACTTTTCCCCTGCTTTTTCAACTGTCAGCTGTGCCATGCAAAGCAGCTGAGGTTGAAAAAGCAGGAAATAAAGGACAGATAAGAGCCCAGGCAGGCGGGTGGGCCAAACAGCAGCAAACACAGAACCGGTTTGGTGTCTGCTGCTCTTCAGAGCTACCGGTTCTATAGAGCTGGGCAGAACCAGTAGCATCCCACCCCTGCTTGTCCTTCTTTTCATTAAACTAGACAAATCCAATCCCTACAACCATTCTTCATACGTTTTAGCCTCCAGTCCATTAACCATCTTCCTTGATCTTCTCTGCATTCTTTCCAGGATCTTCTGACTAAGGGGAAACCCAGTATATCAAGGAGCAAGAGGTTAGGAAACCTGAGAGCATCTTTGTCTTCATGTGTGATTGACCTTCTTCCAATGGTATCTAGCCTACAATTTCCCCATTCAAATCAATCGCCACATCCTGCAGTTTTCAAGAGCTATTGTACATAAGTAGCATCTATCATGATCTAAAGCAGCTGCTAATAAAGATGAAAATCTGGGCACCTCTCCGAAAGACAAATCCATCCTTATTTTTAATTCAGGGACCTTAGTCATTTGCCCTTTGGGAGCAAATTTAAGTAGCCACTTATGGATTCCCTAAGTTAGAACCTTCCGTTTCCTCCCCACTTTGTCCCATTCCTAATAACATTAGAAATAATGTAACTATGGGCCAGCATCATTAAAATTGCAGGTCACAGTTACAAAAGAATGACAATTGGGGAAATATTAATGAATCCCACTGGGAAGGGGCTTCATCTGGGTGGTATTTTTATCTGGTGTCTCTTTCATAGTGTACTAAAAATGAGAAGCTGGCCTGGAATGAGAATTTGTAAAACAAAACCTGCCAAATGCATGCGAATATGGTTTGTGTAAAATAAAACTGCCTGCATCATCAAAGCCATTGCATCTGATGTACTTTGTATACGTCTCACTCCCTCCTTTCTCTCACTTACTGCCTGCTGGATCTGACAAATGTGATAATCATTCTTGCCTTCCATAGCTCTTTGTTCAAACTTCTTCCAACCTTTGAGGAAGCAAAAAAGAGAAGGCAAATCCACACTTGGCGAAGGAAACAATCAAGTGTGTATACCGTACAGTCACACATTTGAAACCTGCTATTTTCAATAATATGTTCGGGAAGTATTCATTACCAACTCAAAATAACTTATGCCGACAGTTTGCAATTGTAGAGTTTGCGCTGGGTGCTACAGGGCTGACAACAAACAAAAAAAGACAGCAAATGGAACAGGTACTTTGCCAAGCAGAAAAAGTCCATCCAATAACAGTGGAGAGATTTTTTAAAAATGCTTCTTTTGTTTCCAACCAGCGAGTCTGCTCTGGATGGGATTGTTAAGAGCTTCTTCCCTTCCTCCCTGCCCTTGTCAACATGGTTCTGTCCCCAAACAAAGTTACTCTTTATTTCTTCTTTTAGGATCTTCTTCTTTGGTAAGTCACAGTTGATAAATTTGATAATGAAATTAAAATAGCAATAGTGCTTAGACTTATATACCACTTTACAGTGCTTTACAGCCCTCTCTAAGTGGTTTACAGAGTCAGCATATTGCCCCCAACAATCGGGGTCCTTATTTTACCCACCTTGGGAGAATGGAAGGCTGAGTCAACCTTGAGCCTGGGGAGACTCAAACTGCCACATTGCAGGCAGCCGGCAAGCAGCAGAAGTAGCCTGCAGTACTGCATTCTAACCACTGCGCCACCGTGGGAAATAACTCTTCCCTCTTTTATTTTAATGAGCTATTGACAAATAGCTCAAATACAGGAGATTAGATTAGACTCTAACAGGGATCATTGTTAGGGTGGAGGAAACTTCTCAGATGAGAAGTGAAACCATGACCTGGATGACTGAGGATCTCCATAGACTTGAAGAAAAAATAACCCATCTTGACTCTTTGTTTCAGGATGGACTAAAACAAAACTCTGGCTTCCAAGATTCTACCACAAGAGTGGAGCTTCTTTGAAATTCCTACTGCTTCAATTTATTGACCTTGTCTATCTCAAAGGACCAACAATATGGATCATTCAGGCTACTTCAGATATAATAGACTTTGTACACTGTTTTGGAGTTTAGGAAAATTGTATCTTAAGACTGCTACTACAAAATTTGTTAATCCAAGAGCTTACTAACTTTAACACAATACATTAAAACTTTTTAATTTATTATTCATTTTGTTAAGATAAATTAAATTGAATGTTTTTTTTAAAAAAAATATTATATTGTTATTACAGAATAGTTTCTAAATTGAGTTCAACTCCAGATGACCAGATGGTCAGTGTTTGCCTTCAGGAACAATTATAACCCTTGTATTTAATGATATAGAATTAAATAATTATATGTAATTGCTTATCTCTTTTGTTGCTCCAAATATCAGTGTTGAACAGCTGCTAAGATCTAGAACATAGCTTGGAGGTCGCACATCAGGTTTTTGAGGGCTACTTTCCATGCTAGGGTTACAAATAGAAGTTTAATGGAAGAGCTTAAATATTCACAAGTCCAATTATGGCACAAATGTGTGGAAACTCAAATTTCAACCCTCTGTCTTAATTATAAAATGATCTCACTTAGATTTGCTTATCCTGAAATGGGGATAATTTATGCCAAACAAATCAAGCAAATGTGGTTTGCCCAATCTGCTAGAGCGAGGGTGTCAATCTCAATTTCACTGAGGGCCATATCAGAGTTATGTTTGATTTTGGGATGCCAGGATGGGCGTGGCCAGGGTAGGTGTGGCCAGCTCAATGTCACTTGTGGGAGGGGGGGTATCTGAGGTAGCCAAGTGCTAAAGCAGGACTTCTCTGAGACCCTCCCTAACTCTCCTTATAATCTCCTTCCTTCCTTCCTTCCTTCCTTCCTTCCTTCCTTCCTTCCTTCCTTCCTTCCTTCCTTCCTTCCTTCCTTCCTTCCTTCCTTCCTTCCTTTTCTTCATTTTTCTTCCCTCTTCATTTCTTCTTTCTTCTTCCTTCCCCTCGTTCCTTAGTTTTCCCTTCCTTGCTCTCTTCCCATCTTTCCTTCTTTTTCTTTGCCTTCCCTCTTTGCCTTTCGCCTTTCCTGTCCCTTCTTGCATGCTCAAATGCAAAACGGGAAACCTTTCTCCTTTTGTTTTGCTTTTAGTTTGTTTTGCTAGCCCTCTGCCAGAAAAAACAGAGCTCGGGTCCTGTTTATGATCACGATGGTCTCATGCAGCCCTCTACCAGCAAAAATGGGGCCTGCCTTGGAGGAGGGGGGACATTTTTGCTGGCAGAGGGCTGCAAGAGGCCACATGGCCAAAAACAGGGCCTGGGGTAGCACACACACACACATACCCAACTCCGTTTTCACTGGCAGAGGTACCAAGGGCCAATCCTTTGCTGTTTCCAGGGTGGCCACACGGGCCAGATCTAAACACCATGTGAGCCAGATCTGGCCCACGGGCCTTGAGTTTGACACCTCTGTGCTAGAGCAAAGAAATCCATCTTCAAACCCTCTTCTTAGCATATCCCACATACTAACTGGTATGTCTTCTGCTCTGTATTAACATACTCCAAAAGGTAAATTCTGATTGGTCCACACGAACTGCATTCTGATTGGCCTACTCAACAACCGTGATTGGCTTACTTGGAATCGACCACGATTGGCCAAGCCGATCGCGGGAGATTCAAAGTACTATCATTGGCCGATGAGTCATGAGCAATCCCTATAGGAAGGGCTGCCGCGGCTCCAAGATCTTGTACAGGTCTATACAATGAAATAAAGAGCTTGAAGTACACTGGTCTCGCGTCTCTGATTGGAACCGATCTACCTGATCCAACATTTTCCAGTATCCCAAGTTTGCTCGCCTACAAGTTTATTTCGTCCACACTCCTCCTTTTCCTTCTTTCCCATTCTTTTTGCAGCACCAGGTGCAAGAAGAAGGAAACTTGTTTTCCTCCCTGCTTTTTTGAGAATGGTTTTAGACAGAGCCCCAGAAAAGCATAAATTCATTGCGGTAAGGGAGAAAAGTTTAATAAAGGAGTAACACAAGTGGAATAGCATTGACAACAACGCTGCCTCTGTTTCATGGGTATCCTTTATATCTTTGACAAGCAACTTAACAGCTAGCAGTGTGCTACTGTGATTATGCCTGAAACATCATTACTGCTTTTTTAAAAAAATTCTGCTTGAAGTTGCAGTTGCAATTAAAATTCTGGAGATGTGACTGAAATTAGCATATTTAAACTATTGCTTCATTTCATTATGGTTACATCAATGTACAGTTAGTTACAGATGCTATTCAGGTCTGCTGTCGATCTTCCTCCCTTCCCCCTTCGTTTTTTTGGGGGAGAGACTTGGTTTTATACCTGCATCAGCTTTCTCATAATTGATAATTGATCAGAGTCACCATTTTTATTATTTTCTGCAAGATTGCAATAGGTTCAATATGCTTCTATTAAAAAAAAAAAACATTCAGGGTTCCGAAAATTTTATTTTAACTTACCCTAGCAAATTGTATTTCTGATCAGAGCCCAAAATATGTTGCTTTGGGTTTACAATGTTTGTTTTAAAGTGTACATCTATTGCAAGCAAATGAATAAAATCTAATGTGCAAGAAGCTGCCCCTTCTGGAGCCAATGAAGCAATAGCAGTTTAATTGAGTTGATGGTCTGGCTGCATATGTTAATTTTCTCTGTTCTATAACAGGGCATTAGCCCATATCTTTGTATAACAGCTTATCCGGTGAGAAAGAGTATTAAGGAGGACAATCACTCCCAGATGAGATATTTAAGCAGAGTCAGAAGTTCAAAAGGAAAATGAGGAAGAGGTTACAATTCATTGCCTCCAAAAGAAAAAGTATAGAGGAATAGTAGGTCAGAGAAAAGCTTGTTTGAGGAAAGAAGAAAGAAAGAAATGTCTTCTGTAGTTAGAACAGGGAACTTGTTGAAGGAACTTCCAGTGAACTGTTTTTATCAGAACACCTTTGTGGTAGGTCTCCATCCATGCCTCCATGCCTCCATCCATCCATGGCTTCACCAAGTTGTCCCATTCTGGGATGGATGGATGGATGGATGGATGGAGGAATAGATGGATGAATAGATGAATGGTGATAGAGATTGATGGATTGAAGAGATGGATGGATAGAGTAAGAGGGAGAGGGGAGATGGATGGATGGATGGATGGATGGACGGATGGACGGATGGATGGATGGATGGATGGACGGATGGACGGATGGACGGATGGACGGATGGACGGATGGACGGATGGACGGATGGACGGATGGACGGATGGATGGATGGATGGATGGATGGTTGGTTGGTTGGATGGATGGATGGATGGGTGGATGGTTGGTTGGATGGATGGATGAATAGATGAATGAATGATAGAGATTGATGGATTACAGAGATGGATGGATGGATGGAGAAAGAGAGAGAGGGAGGGGGAGATGGATGGATGGATGGATGGATGGATGATAGAGAAGGATGGATGGCAGAGATGGATAGATAGAGAGATAGAAAGATGATGGATGGATGATGATAGATATAGATAGATAGATAATAGATAAAGAGAGAGGCAGACAGACAAAGAGACAATTATTTTAATACTTGTAAGTCAGAGGATGGAAATTATAACTCTATACCTGTCAAATTTTTAGCTTGCTAGTTTCCAGATGATCTCTACAAAACAACAGGGAATTGGAATTACATGTATCCATTTGCTGCCAACTCGCAATTCCCTGCATTTCTGCAGTTCAGATTCAGTAGCAGGAAAATATTCAGTACACATGAAGTTCTATAGGGCTGGTGGTATTTTTCCACATATTTTCTCAAGGAAAGCATAGAGCAGAAGTAATTCAGTAATGCAAGATCTAATTACTTAAGTAATGTAAACATAATCTCAGCAGGCACAAGGTAAATAAAAATACTGTAGAGAAATTAGGCTTCTATATACAGGTTATCCACTTGGAGGGAAGAGAGGGTGGAGGAAACATATTTCAGAGCTTTTAAGAAAGCTGGATCCGTAAAATGGAACCTGCACTAATTGAAAGAACTAAGAACAGGCCCAGCATGTTTAATTACCATGAAGCACAGTTATTTGTGTCCACAATTATACTCATTAGCGTTCTAATTACTTCATTTATAAATGCAGTGAGATAATTTGTGTCTAAATGGATGCAGTTGAAGATGGATAAATAGATGTGTGTGGAGCTTATTTCTACCCTTCACATGTTAACTACAGGAATGAAATTAAAAGTATTGAAGGATCACCTAGGCCTATACAAGACAAAAAAAGGAAAGAAAATGGAAAAGAGGTACTTACTATAGGTTATCTGAAAACTGCACACTTGCTCATGAAACAATGTGCATGTTTACTTTTGTAGAAAGTTAGCACTCACCCCTCCTAGAAGAATGAAATATTGTGAGAAATGTTTAAAAAGGCAGAATATTATATTTCCCCTAAAAGAGCAATGGAAATCTTTCTTTATTATTTTTTTTATTGTTCTTTTTCACATTTTACACATCTTAATCTTAATATTAACAGTATTGTGACATCATTACATATATGAATCTCATATAAATATATACATATATATACATTCCTATACATTTATCTATAATTTTCTTATCTCCATTATCCTTATTTCTTTTAACCATTTATACCAACTGTCCTAAACTTCGTAATACTCTGACTCTTCTTTATCCTTTAATTTTAACATAAGTTTATCCATCTTGGCACAATCTAAAAAAATTTTGAATTACTAATTCCTCTGAGGGCGTGTCATTTTTTTTCCAATATTGTGCAAGTGCTATCCTTGTTGCTGTCAATATATGTAGTAGAATATATTTAATCTTTTCCCTATATTTCCCTTTAGTTATTCCCAACAGGAACAATTCTGGTTTAAACTCTATCTGATCTTCCACTATTTCTTGTATCCAACCCCATATTTTGGTCCAGTATTTTTGGGCTTCCAGGCATGACCACCACATATGATAGAAGGTACCTTGGTTAAGCTGCCGATCTTGTTAATGTGTAATTTTCATTCCATTTTCCCCCATCCGCTAAGTCTATATCGAAATGGAAACCTTACGGGAGACAGAAACTCAGCCCCCAACTCCTTGTCCCCAGCAGATATTTTTTGCCCATTAAGAAAGACTGGGACATTCTATCTAAACAACAAAAGACTTTCAGCTCCAGGGTGATGAGATTAAACATAACCCTCCAGGACATAATAGGATTATCTGTCAGCAGAGCTCACCACATGGCATAATCACCTGGAGATGTTGCATTACCCTCCAAGCTTCAACCAAACTTGATTCAGACAAACATGACCCGACATGGCCTCAGGGGAGTCTAACTACAGCCAATAGAATACATATTCTTGCACAGGAACAGGAAGCTCAAGGGCAAGGCCTAAGGGAAGGTATAAATAACCCTCAGTCTCCACTCTGTGTGGTCAGCTGCCCAGGACCTTCAAACCGATGTGGTCATCTTCATCGATAAACCATCTTTCCAATCAGTCTCCATGTTTCCAGGGTCTTCCTCCCTGCTTGGAACTGAACCAGGTGGATATTTCTTTCAACAATTTAAACCCATCATTGTCAATCTTTTGATCTACAGATCAAAAATGCAACCTGCAGGGAGTTACTTAGGCACCAGTATGGTTGAAATGCTGGAATAAGGCAACATGAGTCTTTGGACAGAAGATAAGTCTCTACGTGACTGAGTTTGGTGAAGTGTTTACCATGAAGAACATCAACTGCAAACTATCTACTTTCAATAACAGCAGCAATGTGGGGCATACTACATTCATCCTTGCTCAAAGATGGTCTGCTCCAGAGGTGGTATTCAACAGGTTCTGACCAGTTCTGGAGAACCAGTAGTGGAAATTTAGAGTAGTTTGGAGAACCAGCAAATACCGCCTCTGACTGGCCCTGCCCCCATCTATTCTCTGCTTCCTGAATCCTAGCTGATCGGCTGAGTCTTCTTTTGTTGCCCTGCACAAGAGAACAGAGCTGGAAAGCAGGTTAGTGGGGTGGGGAGGGAATGGGATTTTGCAGTAACCTTCCCCTGCCACACCCACCAAGCCACGCCATACCCACCAAGCCATGCCCTCAGAACCAGTAGTAAAAATATTTTTGAATCCCACCGCTGGTCTGCTCTCTTGCTATGTTTCAACCAGGTATCTATCAGGCCTTGGAGAACAGAAAATGGTCAAAGTGCCATTCCACTCACTGCAAATATGATTCCATTACTGAAATGACCACATGGATTAAAACTATCAGTATTTCAGCATTTATTTATTTTTACTTACCTGTTTTCTGAGCTACTGAGCAACTGGGTGAAAAAAGGGCAGAGGCTGATATTGCATTGACTTAGGACACCATGAAATGTGGGAACAAATTAAGGGTTTCTTAGATGTCCTAGAGGAAAGTGAGTTACTATAGAGCTATGTTTTCCAATAGAAGAGAATATGCATAGCCAGGGTTGAAGATGGAGTGCTTGATGGTCTCTGAACTTGGTTGTTTTCTTGCAGATGTCTTATTAACCAACTAGGTAACATCATCCTTGTGGTAATGATGTTACCTAGTTGGGTAATGAGATATCTAAAAGAAACAACCAAGCCCAGAAAGCATCAAGAACTCCACGGAATGATGTCAACAGACTGCGGTTGAATGGGAGGAAAATCTCATTATGGAAAAAGCAGGATGAGCCCAAAGAGGTAGTGAGCTGTCCTTCACAGGAAAGGTGGTGGGATCACTTTAACTCGGATACCTATGCTGAACACATTGGGTACATTTGATTCTAAGCAAGCATCTCTCTGCAAAAAGACCATTTCAAATTGTGCTGGTCTAAAGCCCCTGTACAGAGCTGCCATTCTTCAATTCTGGATTCAGCAGAAGAGAAGAGAAAGAACTGGAGAAGATATCAAAATACAAAGACTCACAAATAGAAATACTGCAGCAAAGGAAAGTGAAGGTAAATACCTATAGTCATTGACAACTTGGGTGCAAACCCAAAACAATTGGAACATCACTTGAACATCATCAGCGGTGACAGATTCTGAGCTTTTGAACTCATGCTGGAGCCCATCCTTGGGGACTCTCCCTCTCTCCAGAATGTGTTCTCTCTTCTCATTCTGGAGAAGGTGAGGTTCCAGCACAAGTCTGAAAGCTTGGAAGTGACCGACTCAGATTAGATCCTGCAAGAAAATCCCACGAAAGCTGCAAAATAGCATGATAGAAAATATCCAGCGTTGACAGATTGATCAGCTGGAGATCTCGGTTGGTTTTCTGCACGGGCATGAAACTATATCCGTATCGTTTGAAATCTTTCACTTCTCAGATGCGCTCCATTGTCTTACATAAAAGCAAACCTGGTTACAGAAATCAATGCTGCTGCATCTTGACTGCGAGGACATGCAGGGCTGGGCTGCTGGGGGATTCGCAGGGGTTCCGGAGAGCCCCTAGCTAAGATTCTGTGTAGTTTGGAGAACCCCCAAATCCCACTCCTGGCTGACTCCGCCCAACCCTCCCAGCCCCTCCCAGGCATTCTCATTCAGCCCGTTTTGGATGCAGGGTACATGTGGGGGCTCGGAGAGGGTGAAAAATGGGCCTCCTGGAAGTTCGGGAAGGCCGGAAATGGGCCCATTTCCAACTTCCAGAGAGCCTCCGGAGCCTAGGGAAGCCGTTTTCACCTTCCCGGAGGCTTGAGGAAAGCCTCCGGAGCCTGGGGAGGGCAAAAACACCCCCCCCCCCGCTGTGTGTGGTGCAGGAGACTGACTAGGCCACGCCCACCATGGCCACACCCAGCCAGCAACCAGGCAGAGAACCCTTTGCTAAAATTTTTGAAGCCCACCCCTGAGTACATGGAGAAAATGACATCAAAGAGGTGCAGGAAAACTCTAAAGCAGGGGTGTCCAACCTTGGCAACTTTAAGACTTGTGGACTTCAACTCCCAGAATTCAGCAAAGCTGGCTGAGGAATTCTGGGAGTTGAAGTCCACAAGTCTTAAAGTTGCCAAGGTTGGACACCCCTGCTCTAAAGCTTGGCTGCCTGCTTGTCCATATTTTGCTGCCCAAATCTAAGATCTAAGAAGCCCTAACAAATATTAAGCGACAACATTTTTTTGCACCAAAAGTGCATTATTGATGCACCCATGCAAATGCCTTGTTCTAAAGTGCAAGTGTGAACATCGCCTTGCCTCAAATATGCAATCTTTAGTAAGCTGAGTGGGAAAACCTTTTGATCCTCAGCAGTTTTAAAGGAATTGCTGGGAACGTTTCTCCCTCAAAGGATATAAATGTAAACCAGCAGGCATATGTTACGTGCCCAAATGGGAGAAAGACCGTATCCAATTTGTCTCTGGAGACCTCTGTATTTCACAGCTGAAAGAGTCATAATTGGTTCCTTTCCTTATTTTGCTACCGCTCTGGTTTTGCCATTTTCAGGAACTGTCTCAATTGGGGGGGGAGGGGGAACACACACACAAAGCCAACCAATCAAGGATAGGAACAAAGAAAGCCATGATGGCTTATAATTTCTCTGAAATATGGCTTGGCGCCCTTAGCTACATAGGAAATTTAATTCAGCTTGAGTTGAACGTTAGGAAGTGGTCACTTCAAAATGCGCATCCTCCCTTTAGTTATTAGAAATGCAAAGGAAAGACCACTGTGTAAATATAACTCAGAAAATATTGACAAGTGGTAAAATCCACCGTACAGAAAAGGAAGAGCACAGTAAACACCCTTAAGATACAGAGTTAAGAATTTTAAAAGTAACATGCAACTGTCTCTCTTGTAGTTAGACCGTGTTTACAGGGATGGTATTCAGCCAGTTCGGCCCGGCTCGGACGAACCGGATGTTAAATTTACATCTGGTTCACCGAACCGGGAGTTGAACTGACCAGCTGGCCCCACCCACCCCACCCCGCCCCTCCCAGGAGTCTCCACATGGCCCATTTTGGACGCAGGGTCTGCGCAGAGCCTCTGGGAGGGCAAAAAATGGGCCTCCCAGAAGTTCTGGAAGTCTGGAGACCGGCCTGTTTCCGGCTTCCAGAGGCCCTCTAGAGTCTGGGGAGGCTATTTCACCCTCCCAGAGGCCCAAGGGAAGCCTCGGGCGTCTGGGGAAGGTGAAAAATGGGCCTCCCAGAAGTTCTGGAAGTCTGGAGACCGGCCTGTTTCCGGCTTCCAGAGGCCCTCAGAGCCCGGGAGGCTGTTTCACCCTCCCAGAGGCCCGAGGGAAGCCTCAGGCCTCTGGGGAAGGTGAAAAATGCCCCACCCAGAAGTTCCGGTAGGCCATACCTACCCAGCAACTGAGCAGAAAACTGGTTGTTGGGATTTTTTAATCCTACCCTGGATATATATATATATGTTCATGGTAGAACATTATTTAAAAGATGGTGATCATTTTGTATGTCTATATCGGTAATGTACAAGGAGATTACTTGTTTTGTTTTAAAAGAAAGGATTACTAAATTAGAGGAACTATCAGCTTTGCATGAACCTAACACAACATTCTGAACAATTAATAGTTTCTTACACTTTCATTTTAACTGAGAACAAGTCCAAGAAGAATTCCAGGAGGAAATTGAAAGAGAATAACTTCAGAAGCATTCTTGATAATTAAAAAACTGGGCCAACTTTAATACTTTTTGTTCTCTTTCCCCTTTTTGTTATCCTTTGTTCCTGTATCACACGCAGTTCAAAAAGCAAGCATTTCATAGAAAATCTTACGCTTGCTGATTAAAACACACTTCCTTTAGTTAAAAACATTTCCTACCACATAATCCACCCAAAGCCTTGTTGATTAAACTATTCGTTTGACAAATTCTACTGATAAATCTGGCTAATATACATTTAGCTTGATACAAATACTTGGATCCTTGGACAGAGGTAATGCAAAGCCAAAGAGCCAGCACTGTCCGAAGATGTCTCAGTGGTCATGTGGCCGGCATGACTAAACACATTACCTTTCCACCAAAGTGGTCCCTATTTTTCTACTTGCATTTTTTGTATATGCTTTCAAACTACTAGGTTGGCAGAAGCTGGGACAAGTAATGGGAACTCACTCTGTTACACGGTTCTAGGGATTCGAACCGCCAAACTGCCAACCTTTCTGATTGACAAGCTCATCGTCTGAGCCACTGAGCCACCATGTCCCTGTGAAACATTCCTTATAATGACAAAATAGCTCATTCTTACAATGGCTCTTGATTTTCTGGACCTTAATACTCAGAACAATTAATCAAAGGGATGGCTTGCCTCCAGTTGTTGTGAATGCTCCAACACTGGAGGCTTTTAAGAAGAGATTGGATAACCATTTGTCTGAAGTAGCGTAGGATTTCCTGCTTCGGCTGAGGGTTTAACAGTAGCAATAGCATCTAGACTTATATACTGCTTCATAATGCTTTACAGAACTCTGTGGTTTACAGAGCCATCCTATTGCCGTCAACAATCTGGGTCCTCATTTTACTGAGCTCAGAGGATGGTAGGCTGAGTCAACCTTGAGCCCATCAGGATCAAATTCCTGATGGATCAAACTGCACCTGAATACAGCATTCTAATAACAGTGCCACCAAGGTAAGACCTCCAAGATCCCTTCCAATTTGTGGGGAATGCAAATAATTGGGGCATTTTTTGGCAAATATGGAGGAAAGAGGCATGGAGCTAAAGGTGAGAGGTTGGTGAGAATTACAGGCAATTTGAGTTTGAAAGCAGCTGGTCAGAAGAAAATTGGCTTGGTAGATCATTGGGCATATTCTTGTGGAAGCTCGATTCCTTGTTGATGTGAAGGAGGGGTGCAGGCTGCTGGGATTCGCCACTTTTCCAGCTTTCAACCAGGGAGGGAATCTAGATATATTTATTCTCCTAAAATAGACGGAGGCCCAGAAATATAAAGACATATGCAAAAATTATCTCCTACTTTGTGCCATGCTGCCAAATTACAGTGGGCTACCCAAATAAGACCCATTTAGGGAAGAAGGAGATTTGGCAAACATTTCAATTGGCTATTAAGAATTCTAATTTAAATATAAAGACTTCCTTTAATTGGCACCAATTGCGTTTTTTTTGACGTATTATTCAGAGGTGGTATTCAGCAGGTTCTGACCAGTTCTGGAGAACCGGTAGCAGAAATTTTAAGTGGTTTGGAGAACCGGCAAATACCACCTCTGACTAGCCCTGTCCCCATCTATTCTCTGCCTCCCATTGAGTCCCAGCTGGTTGGCTGGGTCTTCTTTTGTTGCCCTGCAGAGGAGAACAGAGCTGGAAAGCAGATTAGTGGGGTGGGGAGGGAATGGAGATTTTGCAGTATCCTTCTCCTGCCATGCCCATCAAGCCACGCCCACCAAGCCACACCCACAGAATTGGTAGTAAATTTTTTTTAATCCCACCACTGGTATTATTGGCTTCCCAACTCAACAATTTGACTCTGGACAGGCTACAAACACAAAAGACAAAGTACAACTTGTACAAACAATGAACTATAGCCCTCCCCTACACACACACACACACACACACACACACACACACGAAACTTACAGGATATATAAAAATGAATATATTTTGACAATAGGAGAAAATTGAGAAAAAGCAACCTGATAATTGTGTTGATCAGAACAACTTGATAATACATTACAGACGGAACAATCCATTTTACAAACCTTAAATCTTTAATCATCGTGAACATTTTCAAATAAAGCTATTCAGATGTATTTAATTATGGTTTCTGTGATAAGTTTGCTCTCAAAAAAGTCAGTGTTGGCTCAATTCTTAATAGGTTGGGTATCATTGCAAAATGTGGATCAATATAAGTATAGGCTTTTCATTCCTGAAAGTAATGTGCTTTTGGTATACATGAAATACCTGATGAATAAATTACAAGCAATTTTCAAATTATCTATTGATCCTCAAGCAGAAGCCAGGGTAGAATTCATAACTGATGCCAGTCAAAGCAAAGCAACCAATAAAGGATTTTTTTTTATAAAGCATGAAAATATTTTTAATGTCATATTTTGCTCCAGAATGTTGCATTTTTCATAGTTCATCTATTCTTAGTCCATTGATATAAACGTTTTATTGATTAGATGGTTATATCACCTTTATTATTTTCATAATTAACTTAATGTCTATGGAGATTCTCAGTCATCCAGGTCATGGTTGACTTTGTTTTTCCTTGAAGACTTTTAGCTTCTCATCCAAGATTTCAGAACTGAAGAAACAAAATGTCTTCTAGGAAAAACAAAACCCAGTTGCCTTTTGAAATAGCACCTTTGGGACATAAACAAGATGGAGAACATACCTAATACTCCTTCCTACTCCTATTTTCCCCAACAACAACAACCCTGAGAGGTGATTTGGGCTGAGAAAGGACTGGGCCAAAGTCACCCAGCTGGCTTTCATGCCTAAAGTGAGACTAGAATTCACAGTCTCGAGGTTTCTAGGCCAGCACCTTAATCACTACACTACTTAAACAGGGGTGGGATTCAAATTTTTAACAACCGGTTCTATGGGCATGGCTTAGCTGGTGGGCGTGGCTTGGTGGTCATGTGACTGGGTGGACACAGCTTGGTGGTCATGTTATTGGCTGGGCGTGGCCAACTCAGTATCACTCACATCAAGGCACGCATCTCCTTGCCTGGCCTCTCATGACTGTGAGGATGCTGCAACAGTTGTAAGTGTGAAAAATGGTCATAAGTCACTTTTTTCAGTGCCATTGTAACTTTGAATGGTCACTCCTCACAAGCAAAGTACCAGCAAAGGAGGAAAAAAAAACTCCAAAGAAGTTCCAGAGACAGGAAGTCTAGTCCTACCAAGAATGTAATACGGGTTAGCAGAGAGGCAGTTTCTGTAAGCAACACCAGAATGTTTCCTTCCTGCCTTCCTTACAGGATTAGGCCAGTAATTTCTTCTAACAACCGGTTCTCTGAACTGCTTAGAATGTTAACAACTGGTTCTAGTGAATAGGTGCAAACTGGTAGAATCCCACCCCTGTATTTAAACCATTAATCCTAGGTATACTCAACCACTTTTCACGATTAAGTTTTCAACTAGACCATTATATGTTATAATTGGGAAACCATGTCATGGAAAGACATGCCTGTGTTTTTATTATGACATCTCTGTCATTTTGGTCTAGATCAAGGGTGTCAAACTCAAGGCACAGAGGCAGATCCAGCCCGTGGGGTGCTTAGATTTGCTTCATGGGGCCCCCCTGGAAACAGAGAAGGACCAGCCCATGATGCTTCCACCAGTGAAAATAGAGCTCAGGAGGGCTGTGTGTGGCCCTCCCAGGCCCTGTTTTCAGCTGCGATGGCCTCCTGCAGCCCTCTGCTGGTGAAAACCGGACTCTGTTTTCACAACAGAAGGATGCAGGAGGCTGTCGTCACCGAAAACAGAGATCGGGAGCCCAGCCACCACAAGCGTCCCCAACACAAGTGACATAGAGCTGGCCACACCCACACTGGCCATGCCCACCTCTGCCCCCCAAGGTCAAACACAACCCTATGCAGTCCTCAATGAAATCGAGTTTGACACCCCTGTTCTACATTGTCAAGTCTTTTTCCTGAGTCACATACTTTTTTTAAAATTCTTGGCTACGGTTACTGTTCCTGAGATTATCTAAAACATGGAGATCTAGAACGTAGAATAATAGAATGCTAAGAAGGAACTCAGTGATCTTCCAGTCCAACCCTCTGTTCAAAGCAGGAGATTTTATGCCATTCTGGTCAAATGGTTGACCAGTTTATTTTTGAAAACCCCCAGCAATGGAGCACCAACAACTCCAGAAGGTAGCCTTTCCCATTGATCAGAGGTCTCCAAACTTGGCAACTTTCAGACTTGTGGACTTCAACTCCTAGAAGAAGCTGGCTGAAGAATTCTGGGAATTGAAGTCCACAAGTCTTATAGTTGCCAAGTTTGGGGACCCCTGCCATTGATTAACTGTTTTGTCTCCTTAGAGTTCAAGGTTGGATCTCTGTTTGATCACCTTCCACTGTGACTTCTTGTCCTTCCTTCAGGTGCTTTGGAGAATAGATTGATTCCCTCTTCTCTGTGACTGCCCATCAAGTACTAGAAGACAGTTATCATGTCCCCCAAATTCTTCTTTTTGATAGGCGAGGCCTACCTAGCTTCCTCAATTGCTCATCACACTACTTAGCCTCCAGATCATTTTATCGTTTTGTTGCTTTTCTCTGAAAGACTGTTGCTACCTAAGCTTTTGCATTGGGTTAATTTCATCTGTTAAATAACCTGGCTTGTAAACATGCTCGTGTTTGATAGTGAGCAGTGAGCAGCTTTTGCATTTTTCACCTTCAAAATGAAATATAAGGAAGGTATAATTTATGGACCGAAACCTATTACAATATTCCCCACTGAAATATAATCTTTCATATGTCAGAAGGGGAAATATTACATTTATCAAGTCTAATTAATGTGTGTATGATTGATTACCTTTTAATTGTATGTAAATATACTGTACATTAAATCCAATTTAGATTGTGTTGCAGATACAATGTCCATTTAATTATTCTAAGCCATGATGAAAGAATGGAGTTGCATAATGAGCAGCTATTTTTTTAACAGCTAAACACACTTCCAAATTAAAAAAAAATACAAGAGTCAAGAGCAGAGGTGGTATTCAGCAGGTTCTGACCAGTTCTGGAGAAACGGTAGTGGAAATTTTGAGTAGTTCAGAGAACTTGCAAATACCACTTCTGACTGTACCCGTGCCCATCTATTATCTGCCTCCTGAGTCCCAGTTGATTGGCTGGGTATTCTTTGGTTGCCCTGCACAGGAGAACAGAGCTGTAAAGCAGGTTAATGGGGTGGGAGGGAATTGGATTTTATAGTATCCTTCCCCTGGAGTGGGGTGGGAATGGAGATTTTACAATATTCTTGCCCACGCCCACCAAGCCATGCCATGCCCACCAAGCCACACCCACAGAACTGGTAGTAAAAAAAATTGAATCCCACCACTGGTCAAGAGCTATGTGTATTCACAAAACTGTACATCTTTTGTACCTATGCACAGTCACAAACACAGTTCTCATACATGCACAACCTTCAATTTTCAAGTCAGTCCTGTTCTCTAATATACATTGTGCCATTTAGCTGCCATGGACCAGTCTTCTGAATTTTTGAGTTCAGATGCAACAATCCTGCAGAGAGTTGACAAAAAGTGGATTCTACCAATGGATAAAGGGGGACAGCAGGCAATGTTAAAAATGTTGGAGGATTCAGCATGATCTGATCATTTGACCCCCTTTGTCCTGAGTCTATGCACTTTTTTTCCATTGTGGTCCTCCGTATTTTGATGTAAAGTCCAATGTCAACCTGCAAAAGGAATTCAGTTGAAGCCATGGTTACTTCTGCTTCGTTTCTTGGTTGCTATTCAAGGGGGAGGGGGGAGAGGGGTGGACTCGGGAATGTGGTGCCTCAGTTGGCTAGCCATAACATCTATCAGCTGGTGTGAGACCCAAGGTCATGTCAACAGACACCTGCCAAAGTTGAGCAGGAACCTACATCTGGACTGATTGGCTCATGTGACCTGAGAGACATAAGAGGGTGGGGAGGTCTCATTCTTTTAACTATCTGTAAGCATGGGAATAGGGACGCAGTGGCTCAGTGGCTAAGACATTGAGCTTGTTGATCAGAAAGGTTGGCAGTTCAGCGGTTCGAATCCCTAGCGCCGCATCATGGAGTGAGCTCCCATTACTTGTCCCAGTTTCTGCCAACCTAGCAGTTCGAAAGCACATAAAAAATGCAAGTAGAAAAATAGGGACCACTTTGGTGAGAAGGTAACAGTGTTCTGTGTGCCTTCAGTGTTTACTCATGTCAGCCACATGACCACAGAGACGTCTTCGGACAGCACTGGCTCTTCGGCTTTGAAACGGAGATGAGCACCACCCCCTAGAGCCGGAAACAACTAGCACATATGTGCAAGGGGAACCTTTAACTTTACCTTTAAGCACAGGAATAATTTAGAGCTAGCTTCACCTTTCTAAGTGCCAATATGATGTACTCAGTAAAGGATTTCTTGAACCTGAACAAAGTGTCAGAGTCCTGACTACTCGGAACGATGACACCCAACATGGAACACCAAGTTAAAAGTGTTCTTTTGAGTTGTAAGACACAGGGTTATTTATTTGCAGATTGGCAAATTCTGTGCTCCATATATGCTGCTTAGGCCTCCTTGGTTTATATTCACTTGGTTTATATTCTGCCTTTTGTCTATGGAGATTCTCAGTCATCCAGGTCATGGTTGTCCCAAAGGTGTTTTTTCAAGAAGTAACTGGACTTTCTGATTTTTTCTTTTGAAGTCATTTCGCTTTTCATCCAATAAACTTCTTTAGTTCTGGCTGAATGCTAGGGAATGGAAGGATTTATATTCCTTGCAGTCATCTGATTATTAGCATTTTGAAGATGGCTCATTAGCTGATCAGCAAATCAGTGATTCTCATAGACCTAACAAGCCACCTTCAAAGTACTAACAACCAGCTAACTGGTCCTTAACATCTATGACTGCAAGGAATATAAATCCTTCCATTTTCCAGCGTTCAGTCAGAACTTCTTGGATGAGACATCTTCAAGAAAAACAAAGAAAGTCCAATTGCCTCTTCAAAAAGCAGTTTTGGGACAATCTCTGCCTTTTATTTCAGTTTAACCTTATTCTGGAGTTGGATCTGACAAGGTGGGAATGAATTAAACAGGGATTAGCAAGAGTGCAAACCTGGAACTTGGAGTTCCAGTGAACCTCTTAGATGGCTGAAGAGAGCTCTTCATATCCTGCTTCTACTATGCATATTACAGTGTAGAATAAGATGATAATAATATGTCATTACTCAGATTTAAGAAGGGGAAGACTTTAAGAACTCAAGATATACACATGATTACTCTTTGTATTATTTGGACAGCTAGACCACAATTTCTTCTCCCTTCCTCCTCCGTCTTGTACTGTATATTTTGGACTAAAATTGTCATGGCAAGGAACTACCCTATATATTCTTTGAAGAGCAATTGCTAAATGCTTCAACAAATAAAAGG